>NC_048310.1:20685246-20731641 GCF_013100865.1 Trachemys scripta elegans | reverse complement strand
AGAGAGAGAGAGAGAGAGAGAGAGAGAGAGAGAGAGAGAGAGAGAGAGAGAGAGATTGGAAAAAGCTCAGAGAAGGGCAACAAAATTGATTAGGGGTACTGAACAGCTTCCATATGAGGATAGATTAAAAAGATTGGGACTGTTCAGTTTAGAAAAGAGACAAATAAGGGTGGGGGAAAATATGCCAGAGGCCTATAAAATCCACAAATGGTGTGGGGAAAGTGAATAAGGACGTGTTATTATCCCTTCACATAATACAAGACGCAGAGGTCACCAATGAATTTAATAGGTAGAAGGTTTAAAACAAACATAAGAAAGTACTTCACACACCACACACAGTCAACCTGTGGAACTCATTGCAAGGGCATGTTGTGAAGTCCAGAAGCATAATGAGGCTTAAAAAAGAATCCGATAAATTGATGGAGAATAGGTCCAACAATGGTTATTAACCAACATAGTCAGGGACACAACCCCATGCTCTGAGTGTCCCTAAATCTTTGGCTGCCGGAATCTGAGACTGGATGACAGGAGATGGATCACTGTTCTCCTCATTACCTCTGAAATGTCTGGCACCAGTCACTGTTGGAAGACATGATACTTGGCTAGATTGGTCTGCCCCAGTTTGGGCATTCTTATGATAGATTCATCCTAAAAATCTAGATAAATGCAATCTCTTCCTAAAAAGGATTTAGGCCTATATGAGGCAGGTATCAGGCCAATGGAATCCCCACTCCACCCTCTTCCCTCCCTTCTAGACTAATAGTTGTAGATGTTAATGTTTTTCTTCCTTTTTTTTTTTTAAATCCAAAACAGTTCACTGATTCCTACTGGGTATCAAATGCTAACGTGTGTTCCTAGGCAACACTGTGCTCACTCCACTTTCTCCCCATCTGTCACTGGAAGGCAAGGAAATTTATTTCTCAATACACAATGCACCGAATGAGTGAGCGCTTCCAACTTGGGTTTCCCAGATGTGTATGATGTATTCTCTGCCAGATCCAGCCCTCTATTTTGTTTTCAAAACAAGATACAGAATTTAGTTAAAAAAATTTACTTTTGAGTTGTTGATAAAAGACAGATTTAAAAAAAAGCTTAATCAGAAATATCCTGTAGATGCAAAGACTAAACACTGATCTTCTTACCAGCAGATATGGAAACATTCTTTTAGAGTTACTGGGGTTAAACTTTTTCCTGACATTTATAATATTCAGTGCTGAAAAAAAGCTCACTGTAAAGAATAATTGCTCCCACAGGGACCAATCCATGGGTCACAGTTTTATGCACTTGACTGCAACAGAGCCTCGAATGAGATTTTCTATAAAACATGGACTTAAGCTTGCAGCATAATCACGTTTGCCCTAGCTCTAGAAGCTGAGCTAAAGTACCACTTCTGCAGTGTAATTATCTAACAGATGTTCCAAAGAACCATAGGGAAATTTCATTATTCAGAAGAACAAATAGGGTAAAAACAAATGGTTTTTAATTTAGCCAAATTTGATATTCCAGATGTATTTTCATTTTTCCTATGCAAGTTTCAAACCATGGGAGGGCGGATTTGCCTCTAAGAAATAATTAATTACTTAAACTTTCATCTTTAGTTATGCTTCCTAGCAAATACACAGCCACCCTCATAACACATAATACACACGAGTGCTGTTCGGTGACCCAAAATGACAACATAATCACCACTGGCTATACAGAGAAACAACTATGGTTCACAATCTTTATTTTCAGTTTCAAGTTTAAGAGGTTCTGAGTGTTGTACACAATACACTATAAGAGAGCCCTTACTGTAATTCTGAGTTAGTACTAGTAGTTTAGACTTCCAAATGAGAGTTTAATTTACCTCTTGATGCTATTTTTGAATACTTTAACTATTCTTAAGAAAGAGTTTAGTATTCTTTCATATAGGAGATATGAAACTATTCCGCTTTGGGTAATAAAGACCATAACACTTAGTAGGTGCTCACAATATGTGAAGGAACAATTTAACTCTCACTGTAGTAAAAATAGTCAAAATTATGCTGGGGAGAGGGGCTGAAGAAATAAGATTTCCTGTACATGTCTTACAGACATCATCAGTGCTGTGATTAATTGAGAAACACTATTGCAGCATAATGGCTTTGATTCCATAGAACAGGGATCCCCAACATGGTGCCAGTGGACGCCATGGCGCCCTCCGATGCATCTAAGTGCACCCATGTACTGGCCGGCAGATGAGCATCTGCCGAAATGCCGCCGAGAAGCAGCGTCATCCAGAGGCGTTGCTGCCAGAATGCCGCCGATTTTCGGCGGCGACGCCTCTGGATGACGCTGCTTCTTGGCGGCATTTCGGCGGCGACGCCTATTGACATTGCCACTTGTCGGCGGCATTTCGGCGGATGCTTGTCCGCCACCAAGGTCCTCCTTGGCTTGTCATCTGGCGCCCGCCAGACGAAAAAGGTTGGAGACCACTGCCATACAACATCACATTTCATCTGTTTCCCCCCCCGCCGACCCATCTCAGAGTAACAAAATTTATTGTGTGCAGGGGGGCATGGTGGCAGTGGGGAGCAGAACCTCATTTTCTTTGAGCTTTTCTAGAATGTTTTTGATATTAAGAAGGTCACCGAGTGACAAGTTGTTATTAATGGACAATCTTAATATTCTACACATTCCACTCTGAAGTTGTCAGGACTTCCATTGACAGAGCACAATTATGTACCAGTTCTGGTCACAGAAAGAAGAGGAACAAATATAAAATGTTGATCTCTCCAGTTGCACAGCAATTAAAGTACATTTTAAAACTTAAATTCATAATGCCAATAAAGCCTCACATATGGTAGCATCTTTACTTTTGACTTGTCTGAGCAGGCATGAAGAAAATCCACAGCAAATGAATAATTAGCTCAGCCTGCTGTCTTTTACAATGAGTTTCATTTCACATATCTGCAATCTTAGCTTGTCATTAGTAATGCTAATTAGCTCAATATGTCATCCTGATGCTAGATTCAATAAAAATTGAAGACATCACTAATGTGGAAAAAAAAGCTGCTGCTTCTTCTACTACTGTAGACATGTTTGAGTTTATATGTATTCAAAGAAAGAGCTACAGGTTTATATTGCTGGTCATTTTCAATCAGACTGAAAATCTAGATAAAAATCAAGGCTCTGTACCCTTTGGTCTCTAGAAGGGTAAGCAACAGAAAAATAATAATGAAATATTGTAAGTGCCAAAAAGTGCCAAAATAGAAGAGTGTCGGACAGTACAATGACAACTTTAAACTTGGATCGGGCACATTAGATATTAGGAAAACCTTTTTAACTACAGTAAAAGGGGTTTTATCCAGCACTTCACCAACTAAAAAGCTCCATAAATTGGCATTTCTGATCTTCATTAAATGGCGGTTTATAGTCCGGGTAGTGCGGGGCTGGCAAAAGGTTGGGGCGCGGAAAGGGTTTCGGGGTGCCAGATCCGGGGGTCGCTCACCTTGGGCTGCTCCCTGCAAGCGACGACCTGTCCCTGCTGCTCCTAGGCAGAGACGTGGCAGGTGGCTCTGCATACTGCCTTTGCCCCACCCCGAATGGTGCCCCCGCACTCCCACTGGCCTCAGTTCCCAGCATCAAACCAACAATGTCTATATCACAACCTTCTACAAAAAAAAAAAAAACTTGCATAGAACTCAGCATTAAGTTCAATTTGTTATAAATTTTTGTATTGCAGTTATACATAGGAACCCAGTCATGGACAAAGACTCCATTGTGCTAGGTGCTGTACAAACAAGAACAAAAGATGTCCCCTGCCCCAAAGAGTTTATAATCTAATCCAACATAGTGAAAAATTAAATCCATGGTGTTAAAACTCTAGAAGAGCTCCGGTGGTGGAAGGTTACTCCATCTCTCTCTAGCTCTAGGCCTCTATGCACACTCTAGATGCAGATCCTGTATCTGACACCTCTGTGAAGAACTTGAAGTCCAATTGCCTAGGTCCTGAAACTAGTGCTTGCTCTTATAAACCTCTCCAATAGCTAATACACGCTCCCAGAATTCCACTGAAGCTGTGTATCCTCTGCTTTACCGTTTGTCTCTTTGGGACTAAGGCAGTGAAAGCAAGCACCACAGATTCTACAAAGTAATTTCTAAGCACACACACACACACACACACACACACACACACACACACACTTTACTCTTAGACAGCACAAAATAGATATGACCTATGGAAAACGAATCCTTCACACAAATCCCTTCCTCAGTTTCCTCGTCACCCCAAGAGCCCTTTGGGATTTGGTTAGTGTCTTTTTTAGAAGGTCCAGGATTCCTCCTCTCCTTTTATTACTACACAGACTTGCTTCTGGGCCTGCTTTGCTCCCTCCCCTTCTTCCTGAAGCAAGTTTTTTTGTTTTGTTTTAAATAAAGTTGCAGTTCCTTCAGTTGCTTCAAACCCCTCATCAGGTGATGCTCTGGCTTGGTTACAAGCCCATCTGGCAGAGCTGGATCTTCTGGGTATCATCTGGTACCGACATTTGAACAGGGCATTGATTTCCTCCAGTAGGTGCAAGAATTTTTACTGATACCGCACTCGAGGTTTCAGCACAAGCTGAAGGGTAAAAGGCATAAATGTATGCACAGTATAGTCTTATAATTAAAATGGCATTCACAAAACAAAATGGAGTTTGCAGATTGGTCCAGACGCATGCAGACATGTAGTAAACCATCACACATGGTAACTGGTATATGACAGAATTCTGTATCATTATGGAACAGAAAAGATAAAACAAGAAAAAATTTAAAGAATAAAATTTACTCCCCTCCATACACATTTCTTGGGATTTCTTTATACTTCTCATAGGAGAAAAAAAAAAGGGGGGGGGGGAAGGGTACATGCACAATCTTTAAAAATTACACAGCAAGAGACCTACAGTTTTCAGGAGCAAAATGCCTCCATGCCTCTTCCACAGTACTAACAACTCCTACCTGTAAGATACATAGTACCATTGGCAGTCATGGAACAATATAACATCTGTTCCTGTATCAGAAGCTATTGTCAGCTGAATTCACCGTTCCTCAATCTTGTAGAAGTTGGGGGGAGGGGTGTTTCTATGTCTGCTGTAAGTAAATGTAATGTCATTTTTATTTACTAATCATGTATATAAAACGTGTTGAGGAATTACAAGACTGTACCGAAATGAAATTCAAAATTTGTAAATTGGGCTTAGCATGAAAAATTAAATACAAAAATTTTAGAGATCAATTGCTGTAGTGAGCAATATGATTTTCCCAGAACATTCAAAGAACAAAAGTAACTAAAAGATAGAAAGTAGAAAATCCAGAATAACTGTTTGGCAAAAGGAAAATACCCAGAGGAAACTAAAATGGGTCTTGCTATTTTCCCTTTTCAGTTTGTTCCAACGAAGCAGAAGAGAGAGATAAATAAAAGATGAGAGCTGTAATCCGTGAAAGTGCTTGCAGACCTTCACAGATAGTGGAAATTTAACATTGACAGATATGACAGCAACTCATCTCATAGTCTAAACTCTTGACTTAGAAATCAGGGACAACACTGAAAAGGATATAGGATAAAGAACTCAAATCCGTTTATCAAGCTGTGAAGTGAAGTAGGGAGTAGAAATATACTGTAAATACTGCAAGTCAGGAAAGAAAAATTTTTTTTTAGTAGTCTTCTCAGTATTTTATTCTTAATGTCACTGCCATGAGACAGTGGGTTTTAATTATCTTTACTTTTAAGCTTATTCCTTATTATTTTTATTACAGTAGCATATGACAGTACTCAGCTCTTGTGCCACTAAGGGCATAATTTGAATTAACAGTGGTAGATCAAAATGGTAGGATCAATCAAGTTTCTTTCATTCCTCACAATTTGTCTCCCAATATTTCATTGGGAACTGTGCCCACACAATCTTCAGTACAGGCAGGGCCGGCTCTAGGCACCAGCAAAACAAGCTGGTGCTTGGGGCGGCACATTTTTAGGGGCGGCATGGCCAGCGCCAGAATGCTGCCCCTAAAAATGTGCCCCAGCCGCCCTAGCTCACCTCTGCTGCTGCTGCCACGGCGCGCAAAACAGCTGATTCGCGCGCCGCTACTTGCCCTCCCTCCCAGGCTCTCAAGCAGCGGCGCACAAATCAGCTGTTTCGCGCGCCGCGGCGGCTCGGGGTCTCCCCCTCCCTCCCAGGCTCTCAAACCTGGGAGGGAGGGGGAGATCCCGAGCGGCCATTTTGCGCGCCGCTGCTCCCCCTCCCTCCCAGACGTGGGAGCCAGGGGAGGGAGGGGGAGAAGCGGTGCCTGCGCCGCGGCCACTCGGAGTCTCCCCGTGCCTCCCAGGCTCTCAAACCTGGGAGGGAGGGGGAGATCCCGAGCGGCCGTTTCGCGCGCCGCTGCTCCCCCTCCCTCCCTCCCTCCTAGGCTTGAGAGCCTGGGGGGAGGAGGCAGGGCTGGGAATTTGGAAAAGGGGCGGAGTTGAGGCAGTGCCAGGGGTGGGGGTAATTAAAGAACGGGGTGGGGGGTGGCGGCCAAAATTGTTTTTGCCTTGGGCGGCAAAAATCCTAGAGCCGGCCCTGAGTACAGGGCCGGGACTCTAGGGTACAATCTAGCCTAAAGCTGTCTGCACAACAGCTTTGCAATCCTCCTGGTCTCCACAACTACAAAGGACTCAGAGGTGGCTACATATACCAACATCCAACTATCCAAGTCCGACCTTCAGTTTATGTCTTTAACTCTGTCCCGTTATCAGGAACAACATTAAGTACACTATAGTTTAATATGCACAGAAATGTGTGTGAACTCATTTGCTAGGGACTTTACAGATATAGAACCTTGCTCTGAGGAGCTTACAAGCACAATGGACAACATTCAGACAGGGAAAGGGGGAAAAAATCAATACACAAAACAGCAAATAGAACTGCGCTTATGATAAAGTAGACTGGTTCCTCTCTACACTCTTCCTCTGTTACTGCAACGCGTTTTTGTACTGCTTTATGATCAAATCAAACTGACAGAATATAAAGTAAAAATAAAGATATCAAATTGTCGTCCTCTTCCAATAAGCAATAGAAATTATAATATATACCTATCTCATAGAGCTGGAAGGGACCTTGAAAGGTCATTGAGTCCAGCCCTCTGCCTTCACTAGCAGGACCAAATACTGATTTTGCCCCAGATCCCTAAGTGGCTCCCTCAAAGATTGAACTCACAACCCTGGGTTTAGCAGGCCAATGCTCAAACCACTGTAGTCATAATTTGACTTTTTAAATATTAAACTAACAAAAACAACAGATGAAAAGCAGTAACCTGGAAACTAGTGAACATGGATGGATGCACAGGAAAGGTCAGATACTGGCATAATTTCAAAAGGTGATAAAATAGATAATCATAGGTTCCTAATCAGCACTTTCAGCCGAAATAGTTTTATAGATACATTTATGTAGAACAGCTTGACTGAACTACTGGGCTTTTATTACTTCATTACGTTTTCTCCTACGCTAAACAGATTTCTGGTAACCTTTTGTTGTAGTTTAACAATGTATTGGCTGTACTACACCTTGATCATAAAGAGCTATTTCAATTAAAATACCAGATAATCACCAATATTAATTAACCCTGCCAGAGCAAATCCAAAGCATGATCTACAGAAACAGTTTTATGTTCATGCTTTGAATTACTATTTGTAGATAACTGGCATGACTCTTTCTCTAAAGTTAACTGTTCAGTTATTAAAGTTAAAGAACATCAAGTTAAAAAAAGGGGGGGTTGACTGTGCCTGAAGTTAAATATGCTGATCTTTTGATATACCTCTGTACTAATGTGTTTCTGGTTTAACATCATTCACTAAGCCTTAATCATACAGAATATTTTCAGCATATTTCTGAAGTTAGCTTTCAACCCTAGTAATAAAAGATGATTATCTAGAGAGTTTGCCACAATTTACTGTACTTCCTTCCAATTAATTCTCAGAGAATGATCCAAAAATCATAGAAATGGAAATATACTTTCTTTATATTGCTTATTATATAAAAAGTTTTCTAGACTATAATAAAACTTTCTGCTATCCCCTACATCTCAGTGGGAGGGATATTTGATCAAAATAGCAAGGGAAAGACAACCCTTCAGGACCTGAAAGGAGGGAAAAGAGCTGGCATGGCTACCCCACTCCTCCTGCCAGAAGGCAGGTGTAGATCATATGTGCTCACACAGGTACACATACAGTAAAGCAATATGAAAAAAGTGTTTTATAAACCTGTTTTCCAAGACATGTATATGTAAGGGTCAATGTCTGTTTTCAAACATCTTCGCACAAAACCCACAGCCACTGATTGGATTTGTGCACGTGTACACAAAGGTGGAATTTGGCAAAAATAGTTCAGAAAGCCAGCAGAGTGACAACTAAATTCCTGGGATGAGGGTGTGGGAGAGTGAAAAATAACTTCTTCACACGGACTTAAACTTCTTTATTCTCTTAAGGAAAGTTTGATCTGCTTAAATGATAACTTACTTGGCAATGACTCTTTGCTACTATCTAAGGTATATATTTCTCGTAGATTAAGTTGCAGGGTGCAAGCTGCTTGTTGCTGAACAGAATCAACAGCTTAAAAGGCTACTATGTATGTTCTGGACATCTTTCTATACATATTTTTTAAATTCTTTGACATTTCATATATTAGACCACATTAACTGGTGTATTTGCATGCAGTCTGAGTAATCTCCTGGCCTCTTTCTAAAATTGTATTCCCTTATACTTTATTGACATGCCTCTTACCCAAAAGGGTTCAGAAATTTTTTAAATTATTCACTTTCTTCTTTCTGGAACAGTGATCAGATGATGAAAGCTGAAGCATGCAAGATATTCTGCATAACAGTGGAAGCTCAAGTTCTAACTGTAGTTGTAGAAACATCCAGTGTGATAACAAAGGCCGACATCATACAGGTAGCCCACTGAGACCTCTTTCATCATAGAATGACCTCAACCTCTTTCAAAAAGTCTAATGTATCAAAATGGAAGAACAGAAGGCAATTTTAAAAGGGTTTAATAGGCAGTTGCCTACATCCCTTTTTATCATCAGCAGCAAGTAATCTGTTGAAAATGGAAATGTATGGGAGAAGCTAGCTACAGAGAAAACTGAGAAATCAGATGCTCTGCCCTGAAATATAGAGCGTGTATTTGAATCCCTCATGTAGTTTTAACACTGGATTACCAGGATCATAATGTTCAAAGGTGCTAGGGGTGAAATCCTGGCACCACTGAAGGCATTGATAGAACTCCCACTGATTTCAGTGAAGCCAGAATTTTACTGTAGATGTTTACAGTTGGGAGTGGGTGAACAAAGTGTGCACGCACACATATTATGAGCTGTTCCCCATTAGCTTTTGAAGGATATGTAATTGTACTCAGCAAAACAGTTTAAAGCATATTCAATAGAGCAGGTATGTTTTATTAAAATATTTTATTATTTAGAAATAACTGTGGTTTGCTTGCCTATATTGTTTACTCTTCAGTAGAATTAGAGGCCTTATGCCCTAATTCTTAAAGATATCAAATATCAGGATCCCTTGATCTGCCTTATTTTGACCAGCAATTTACCTCTGTAATATAGCAAAATACAAGTCTTTCTGGAATCTGCAGACAACTGTCAAGAAAGACAGATGTCTGAGAAATATCTCACAATTGGTGAGTACTTTGAAGATGGAAAACGCGGTGTAAATATTAAATATTATTGCTACTATGGACATTTTTATAAAGCAATTTTGAGGACAGTTACATTGCTGATGAGCTAATGGATGAAATTTTGATAAAGAAGTTGAAAATTTATCACCTTCATATCTAGACATGCCACTAGTCTATTCAATTAACAGAAGTCAAACCCTTATTTAAATGGCTGTCCAGTACTCTAAACCTGGTAACATCCTACAACGCTCCCATTTCAAATTTACCTTTTCTTTCAGTGGTTTGGTAAACACTGTTGCCGTCTAGCTTCAGATTTCATTTGTTGCATTAATCCTAGTATACTATATGACAAGTTTCATTCTGGTTTCAGGCAAGGTCAAAAGACAGAAATAATGTCTCACATAGTACATGTTATTACTGAATACATAGGTACATGCATAGTACTCCAAATGATTTGTCTCAAGAAACGTGATAATACCCACTAGCTAATGTGAGCCTAAGAGGGTGAGCCCCTCATCCTTCCATCACAGGTCAAGCATAGTGAAGCTCACAGGGTAAGCAATGCTGCCTCTAATTGTAGCTGAAATGTAACTGAGCACCTCGGAACATTTTATGAGCTCCTCAAATACGCATGTGTAGCCCTGTAAGCATAACAGGCATAATGGCAATGTTTTACCCCTAAAACTTTTATTGGATGCATTCAAGCAATAATACTGGTTATTTTGTAAAGTTTCTGTAAATTACAGAAAGTCTAAGAACAGAATTATCCTGCACTAAGTCATATCCAAAGATAATCAACCACCATCAATGACATGGCTGAAACTGATGAAATGCCTCTTGTAAATAATAAAAATAATGCTTCAAACACAATCTTGAAACAGCAATGAGCTCTCAATCTCCCTTCAGTCAATGTTATTGCTTTTCCTCAACTGTTGCTTTTACTGTTAAATACTTTTTTCTATTTTTATCATAAATGCAGAAAGAGGCACTCTTACCTCTCCATCTCGTATTCTTTCATACCCACTTTTATTGCCTTCATTACCTATGGGATACATATTAACATGGGACATTCTTAGTAAGAAGGTATATTAAGATAATATTACTTAATGACTGATTTTCAGGGAACCTATATTTTAAAAATATATTATATACATCATTTACCTATAAATCTATATTAAAATATATGAAAAATCAGGTTAGAAATCAAACTCTATTATTTTAATAGTTATGAATAGTTGCAATTTCATGCAATAAAATAAGCTCAGTAGTTTTAAGTGTACCTGAATAAAATGACACGGATAATCAAAATACTACCAAAGTCAAAACTTAATTCTGAAAGCTCTATTGGATTTGGTACAAAAGGGGTTCACTTTTGTAAAACACGGAGGGAAGTGAAATATGGAACAGCTTTAAATTTTTTTTAATTACAATACTATAGTCACTGAAGAAAGTTACTGAAGTTGGCATGTGGTTTTTCTCCCCACAAAAGAGATTCCACATCTGGATTTCATCATCTGAAACCAAGATGTTCACTGAGATATTTTATTTTTAGCAGTTTTCTTTCATTGAGAGTTGCCTTTATTATGAAGGTTTTAGGCAGCTGCTAGAGATAAAAATCTCAGAGAAGACAGACTTGTTAAAAGGAGGATGATAATCAGGTGCTTGAATCAAGTGATCACCTGCTGAGAATTAAAAAAAAGTGCTCTTAGCTCAGAGAGGGATCGTAGAGTGAGGAGAAACCTGAAAGGAGGCTCTCCTGTGGTCAGCCAGCATATTAGTGATCTAGGGCAGTGGATTTCAACCAGGGGTCCGGAGCTCCCTAGGGGGCCATGAGCAGTTCAGAGGATCCCACCAAGCAGGGCCAGCATTAGACTCACTGGGGCCCAGGATGGAAAGCCAAAGCCCCGCTGTGCAGGGCTGAAGCTCAGGGCCCTGAGCCCTGCCACTTGGGGCTGAAGCCAAAGCCTGAGCAACTTAGATTTGCCTGGGGCTCCAGACCACAGGGGACCCCGCAGTTGCCCTGCTTGCTACCCCCGAACACCAGCCCTGGCTTTTATATGCAGAAAACTAGTTCTGGCAGCACACATGGGCTGTGGAGTTTTTATAGACTGTTGGGGGGGGGGGGGGCCCCCCCGGAAAAAAAAAAAAAAAAAAAAAAAAAAGGTTGAGATCCCCTGGTCTAGGGAAATCTCCCAGGGGTCAAGAACAGCTCCAGGAAGGTGCACCCTGGAGACCCTGTCCCAAGGGCAAAAGATGTTTGGGCCCAGGGATTGGGGCTAGAAAAGACCTACGGGAAAGTCTCTTCAGAGAGGTTCTGAGGCCAAAGTGGGGATAATCAGAGGGAACCGGACAGCAGACAGGGGAGGAGTTTGAAACCTTGAAGTAAGAGAAATGGGAAAGGGGGAGGAAAGAAGGATTTCAGCCTGTAAGGGCCAAAAGAACTGTATATTTTGTGTGAACTTAATACATTAGGCTCTAAGAGGGGGAACATTATGCTAAAACTCCTGGCTGCAAGTGAATTAAATGAAGAACCCAGAGGGGAATTAAGACCAGGCAACCATGGAATGGCAGGCTCCACTGGAATCCTTCATTGACTTCTCTCCTCAGGGAAGAAATTCACATGCTAGAATAGTATAAAAATGTCAGCAATTTATAACCTTTGATTGAAAGTCTTATTGCTGGCCCAGTGCTGTCTGAAGTTAGCAACTGAGACAGACTCACTCCCAAAGACCTCAACGAAAACAGTGGGTCTGAGTTAAAATTCCTCTTGACATTCAACTGGGCATGAGTGAACATTTGCCCTATCCTGATCTGACAGTCTCAACAGTGAGGCGCCCGTCCTCTGCTGAGCTGATCAACCAAAGGCAATGAAAAACTCTCTCAGACAGCAACTGCTGACTGTCCCAGGCTACAAGCAATCTGGACTATGCAGACTGTGCACAGATCCCACAATGGAACAGGTCAGAAACCTGCTGGCCTCTTCCACAAATGCATGGGAGGTACCTGAACATAGTGACTACATAGATTGCAAACAGTCACCTTCCACTGACACTCCAGCCTCTTGTCCCAAAAAACTTCATTTCCTCCACATCACAAGTAAGCCAGTGAGCTCAAGGACAATGTAAGGTGTATTATAAGGCTATAACAGGAGGGCTATTATCCTTCTCTTTCTATCCCGCTCTTCCATTATTTCATTACTAAGCAATTCAGGTTGCTGGGAACATTTTCTGAATACTACAGTTACACTAAGAGCAAAAATTATTAACAGTAAAGGATCCATTACCTCTTTATGAGCTTCACTGGATATTTTATTGGTGTAGCGCAGAACTTCCAACTCCATGTCTGTCTTAATCACACGACTTCAAAGAAAAGAATACAAGGAATGAGGGTAGGTTAGTCATTTTTCATGCAAATCAGCAGACTAACTTAACAGAATAAAACAAAAAATAATCAAGGGAAATAATATGTAAACCTACGGTAGAATTAGACCAAATATGCTTCTAAAGTGAAAAGATATTATAAGTAACAGGACATAAGGAACATTTTTAGATGAAAATGTTTTGTTGGCATTAATTTGCCATTAACACAGCAAGCTTGCAAAGGCAGTCACATGCATTTTAACATACTTGCATTATTTTAATAATATTGAGCATAAATTTTGCCCAATCAACGTTTTCTAAATCTGATATAGTGTACATTAACTAAAAAAATGCATTGCTTTTCGCTTAGTCATGGGTCAAACACTATTTCAAACAGAACATTTCTACACCGGATTTATTTTTAACACAATACAAAACTGTTTTTACATTATGGAATTTCCCATGACTCCAAGTGCTTGTATGCAGCACAACCCAAACTCCTTTTTATTTTCAGTGCATCAAAGAAAAAACAAACAGGACAGTCATTTGATATAAAAGAGTAACAAAAGGAAAGAGTAATTAAGGCCACTCTACTCATTCAGAATTCTTGTTTCCAAGCAATACTCAGGTATAGAATAACGTATGTGTATACACTTATGAGTCTCAATACTCAAAATCCTTGAGATTAGTTAAAAATATACTTTTAATTAAGTCTATGGTGCTTTTTATTGCATGTTTCAAGAAAAAGTAACTTTGATATGATCTACACTGTGCAGATAATTACGTATTCTTCCATTAAAATTGCATTCTTTTTTTACACATTAAGGATTTCATGTTTTCACACCATTCATATGTCCATCTCAAAAGCAACCTTAAAGTGTCTTTTTTATACTGTCAAAGCAGAGAGCACTGCCCATATTAGAACTACATCTATTGAGTTTTGTGGAGATGTTTAAATTTTGTTTTCAAATTTAACTTAAGCATGTGCCTTGATTGTAAATTATCATAATTCAGCCATGTACTGAAATTGTCATCCACATTTACCTTTTTTATTTTAACCTTGCTATGTTTATGCTATTTTGGAATAACAGGATCTACATTTGTAGGCTTGGAAGGGTTAGATTTTTAATCAATAAATGTCTGTAAATGTCAGCTTTATCATATACACACAAACTAACAAAAATATATTTCAAAATAGGTATGATTTATTGATTTAAGAATATTTAATTTGTGTATTTTATATGTTGACAATATCTGTTTTAAGAGTTATAAAGCTTTAACTTTTTAAATCTTAATGTCTGCTGTCATTAAATACTTGCCTGCCCCCCAATAATTATCCAAAACTGTGAAAATTTAAGTCGATAAAAATGTTTAAAGATTATAGTCTTATCTGTCAAAATTATTTAAAAAATAATAATAATTCTGCCAAGCCTAAATATTTGTGTTCCCATGGTTTGCTTTAATGAAATTCAGAAATTGTTTATTCATCCAACAATGTGTGTGTGACAGGAGAAGTTCTCCATAGACTTGACTGCAAGTGAAGAATTATTTGAGATGGCGGGACATAGTGCATTTCATTCAAAAATAATATTTACTGGTGACAATCAAGGCACTTTCCATAAAACTGCTGATACAGACTGAAATTCTGTTATAAACAGAAACATGGAAAAGGGGAAATAGGTTAGATTTTTCTTGACAACTTAGGAAATAACACAAAATAATTATTAAGCACAATGAGAATTTTACCACTGGAATAAACCATTCAAAAATCGTGTTTTAGAATGGATGAAAAACCAGAGAAGAATTCAAAATGGTATAAGATTCTCCCATTCCAGCCACAGGTAAGGAGATAAATTGCTCTATTTTGGAGAAGACACATGGAATAGCAGCTTAACTATATTCTTGTAAGATTGAGGCAGTACCAGTTTATAGATTTCTGATAGTGTTCTTTGGAAAACCAAAAAGGTGCTAGTAGGACAATTTAAGACCTGTTTGATCTGCCTTTTTATTGCTTTCAATATACAGTATATGTAATCTTTAGGTGCCTCACAAATAGTTTATTTCATAGTTTAATGTCTAATCCCTACTGAGATCAGCTCCTGACAAATTACTAACTGCTCAACTGCATATGCAAACGGTATGGACTAAAACCCACTCTACCTCAATAGATCACAAAGCTTTATTGTCAAGACATTTATCTAAAACTTTGTTCTGCTTTACACAATAACTTTTATGTTGTCTTTTGCATAAAGGAGATCCTATTTAGTGTTAGTTTTATTTATAGGTATTTCTGTAGCATTTACCACCCTTGTTTCTAGGTATTTAAACACTGCAACTCTATAGGAAATATCCGTTCACTTGAAGGGCCATCACAAGGCCCTCTGCACTATACAAGTGAAGTGTTGCTACACAAGTTCTTGCCATGAGGGGAGGCTGCAGGCAGTGCAACTGCCCAGAAACCTCTGCACTCCAAGCCACAGTGATGGTGGTGGTAGTGGTGATCTGTATCAGACCCGAGAAGACTTCCTTGGATGGGGTTGTTGGGCTATTGAATTTATGATTACATGGGTCAAAATCTCCAGGTACAGAGTGCAGAAAGACAGCTGACTATATTCCAGCCAGCAGATTAGGGTAGCAACCATGGAGGGGCTTCAGCCTGCTTTGTGGGCTTTGGATGCAGGATATCCCTTTCTCTTCCTCCAAGCCCCTCATCATTTCCCTGCACGAAGTCCAGTTTCTCTGGATTTCTGTAAAGAGCAGTGAGTTTCACATTGCAAGACAAAGCCAAATGGTGAAAGTCCTACTATTTTCAATAATGAATATTTATGCTTTAAGATAATTCTCCCTAGTAAGGAGAAGAAAATACTGTATTTGTGTACTAATATGGACTTAAGCATCCTATTAAAAATAGCTTGTGGCCAAATATGCATACTTTCATTAATATTTGAATGGAAAAAAATTGTTTACTGGCTCAAGCTAATGCAACTGCAGAATATACAGTTGTTCTTCAAGATGTGTTGCTCATGTTCATTCCATTCTAGGTGTGTGTGCGCCGTGCATAGTTATTGGAGATTTTTGCCTTAGTGGTATCCATAGGGTGGGCTGTGGTGCCCCTTGAGTGCTGCAGTCATGTGCTGGTATATTAGGCACTGCTGGTCCTACGCCCTCTCAGTTCCTCCTTGCCGGCAACTCCGACAGAAGGGGCAGGAGGGCAGATAATGGAATGGACATGAGAACACATCTCGAAGAACAACAATTACGAAAAGGTAGGTAACCATTTTTTCTTCTTTTAGTGCTTGCTCATTCTAGGTGACTCACAAGCAGTATCCTCACTAGTGAGCTCAGAATTCAAGGTTTTGCGGCTTGCAGCACTGATCTACTGAAGTAGGCCTGCTGGGTAAGTGTGTAATGGGACATAAATGTGTGGACGGACGATCAGGTGGTTGCCCTATAGATGTCCTGATAGGCTCTTGGGGTAGGAAAGCTGCCCGAGGCTTACGCTCTGGTTGACTGGGCCGTTACAAATGTTGGAGGGGGCACCTTTGCCTGATTGTAGCAGCAGCGAATACAGGTAGTGATCCAAGAAGAAATTCTTTGAGCAGACACTGGATGACCTTCTATCCTGTTGGCCACCATGAGAAACAATTGCATTGACTTGCAGAATGGCTTGGTTCTTTCAATGTAGAAGGTTAGCACCCTCCTGACGTCTAGGAAATGCAACCTATGCTCCTCCTTCAATTATGCGGCTTTGGAAAAAATACAGGTAAGTAAATGTCCTGGCCTGTATGAAACTGTGAGATCACCTTAGGCAAGAAAGCCGGGTGTAGTCACAGCTAAACCTTGTCTTTGTAAAAGACCGTTCCGAGGTAAGCACCCTAATCTCAGAGACTCAGAGATGTTATTGAAACCAAGAACGTGACCTTACAGGAAAGGAGAAGGAGAGAACAGGAAGCCAGAGGCTCAAAGGGAGGGTCCCGTAAGCTGTGACAGCACAAGATTCAGGTCCCACAGAGGGACAGGGTCCCTGACTTGCATGTAGAGGCGCTCGAGGAACCTAGCAGTCATGTACTGAGCAAAAATCAACCTACCCTCAAGTGGTGAATGGAAAGCTGAGGTAGTGGCGAAGTGGACCTTAACAGATGAAAAGGACAGGCTGTGGAGCTTGAGATGCAGAAGGTAGTCCAGGATTAATTGCAGCGAGGCCTGCTTGGGCCGAATGCCTTTATCTGAGGACCAACAAGCAAACCGCTTCCATTTGGCCAGGTAAGTTACTCTGGTGGAGGGCTTTTTCTGCTGCCCAACAGGACCTGTTGGACACCAGCTGAGCACTCCTGCTCCTCCGCATTTAACCATGCAGCATCCAAGCTGTCAGGTGTAGCACCGTCAGGTTCGGATGCAGAAGACTACCATGGTTTTGGGACCATGCAGGTCCAGCTGGAGCAGTAGCTGGAACGGAGGAGCCACTAAGAGGTCTAGCAGCGTGCCGAACCAGTGCTAGTGTGGACGAGCCAGTGCTATGAGGATCATCTTCGCCCTGTTCTGCTTGATCTTCATGAGGACTCTGAATTAACAGCACTGGAGGGAAGACGTACATCAGAGCCCCCAACCACAGGAGCAGAAAAGCATCTGACAGTGAGCCTCTGTCAATCCCCTAAATCAAGCAGAAAACATGGCACTTCCTGTTCTGCCTCGATGTGAACAGATCCTCCCGGGGAGTCCCCCATCTCTGGAAGACAAGGCTAAACACTTCTGGATGGAGGGAGCACTCATGGTGAGACAAGAAGGTAATGCTGAGGCGATCTGCCAAAGTGTTCCTGGCCCTGGGGAGGTGTGCGGCTATGACATGGATGTTGTGTTGCACAAAGAAGCCCCAAAGCCCGAGGGCTTCTTGGCAAAAGGGCAGATGATCTGGCTCCACCTTGCTTGTTGATATAGAATATAGCTGCTGTACTGTCCGTCAGGACCTGAACCACCCTGCTTTTTATGTGAGGTAGGAAGGCTTGGCAGAAGTTCCTTCAGAACTGCTCTGAGCTCCCTGACATTAATGTGTAAGGAGCGATCGTGACTAGACCAATGACCTTGCATGCTGAGATCACCCAGGTAGGCTCCCCACCCCAGGTCCAAGGCATCAAAGATGTGGGTCACCGATGGGGATGGAGCCATGAAGGGAATTCCCTTCAACACCGATGGAAGATTCTGCCACTGTGCGAGTGATAATAGTACATGGTCCGGGACGCTGACTACATGGTCCATGATCTTTCTATTGGGGATGTAGACTGATGCTAGCCACACCCTCAGGAGCCTGAGGTGGAGTTGCATGAGCCAGACCACATAAGTGCAGGCTGCCATGTGGCCCAACAACCGCAGACAAGTATGAGCGGTGGTGAGAGAGTGGACTTAAATGTACGAGATCAGGTCCGCCATGGCTCGTAACCAGGCCTCGGAGAGGAAGGCTCTGGCCTGTGTAGAAACAAAGAGCACTCCAATGAACTCTATGTACTGCGCTGGAACTAAGGTTGACTTTTTCTCATTTATTAATAGCCCCAGGCTGTGGCAGGTGGAGCAAACCAGATCAAGATGACGACACACCCGATCCCGGTACCAACCATTTATTAGCCAGTCGTTGAGGTATGGGTAAATTTGAACACCTCAATGCCTCAGGTAAGCGGCCACTGGCTTTATGCACTTTGTGAACACTCTCAGGGCTGACAAGAGACCGAAGGACAGCACAGTGAACTGGAAATGGCACTGGCCAAACAAAAATGGAGGAAGCGTCTGTGTCTTGGGAAAATATGCGTCCTTCAGGTCGAGGGCGGCATACCAGTCTCCCAGATCTAGGGAGCGGATGATGGAGGCCAGGGAGACCATGTGAAACTTCAACTTCTTGAGATACTTGTTGAGGGGACACAGGTCCAGAATGGGTCTGAGGCCCCCTTTTGCTTTTGGGAGTAGAAAGTAGGAGTACAAACCTTTCCCTTTCATGTCTTGAGGGATCTCCTCCTTTGCCCCCAGGTGCAGAAGGTTCTTGTAAGAAGGGTCCCTGAAAAGTGACAGGGAAGGAAGTTGGGAGGGAGGGTCAGCCACGAACTGCAGAGTGTAACCTGAAGATATTATGTTGAGCATCCAATGGTCCAAGGTCAGCCATGACCAGGCCGACTGGAAGGGGCACAGGTGGTTGAGGAAAGCGTAGGAGGGTAGATACTGGGATATGACAGCGCCGTCCTCGAGCGTACTCTCAAAATGCCTGTTTCTGGCTTCCTTGGTTACTGGAAGTGCCAGGCTGAGCAGATGAACGGGAAGACGACCGGTGTCAACTCCTAGTCTGTCCTTTTTCCTGTAGGTACTCAGCCAGGGAGGCCCCCAGGACCTAAACTGGGGAGGCGGAAGACAGAACAGCTCAGGGGTATGAAGGCCCAAGGAATGGAGGGTGGCACGGGAGTCTTTAAGGCCATGGAGCCTTGCGTCCGTGAGCTTGTTGAAGAGCCCTGTTGCATAACGAGCATGGTTTGAAGCTGGGGGAATGGGGCATGCCCAGCTCCAGGGTGAAGTCCCAGCCGGGACTCTAACTACCAAACAAACCTAACACTTAACACAATGGCTAACTAAGTATCTACAAACGATATATAAAGAAGATAGACAATGGGTTGTAAAGAACCACTAACACTCTTGCAATGCAAGACAAGGCACTCCGACCAACTGTCATGTGTGATAAGAAGGAATTGAGAGGGCATAGGGTCAGTGGCGCTTAATATACCAGGGCATGAATGCAACACTCAACGGGGTGCCACAGCCAACCCTACGGATACCACTAGGCAAAAATCTTCAACGATTGTGCATGTGGGCATGCACACACCTAGAATAGAATTGACATGAGGAAGCAGTCGAAGAAGAATCTGATCTACTATCTGTTTTAAACTATCAAACAAAGTAATCCCTTTACTGTTTTCACAAAAACAGTAACTGGATATTATTAAACAATCTCTTCTGCATTTTCTTAGTCGCTTTCTTTCTTTCAACAAAGGCTCTGTATTGCCTACATCCTGTAATTCCAAAATCCTATGATTCATACCCATTCCCTGATTGCTAATTCACTTCTGCACATCCTGAACCTATCCTTAAACTATATGCCTATGGTGTAAAAGTGCTAAAATTACAGGATTTCCTATGCTCACTTGCCTTATTGATAAATTATCCAACAATACAATTTATTTTTAGTTACCCAAAGATTTTAAATGGACAAGTTATACATGCTTGAAAGAGAAAGTTGTATAATGAACACAAAATGATCTTTGAGATCTTAAGCAGAACTTTACAGATCAAGCACTGACTGATCAAAGTATTACAAGTTTTCTACAGAAATAATGAAAACATGAAATATACATATAAATGCACTCACAAAACTCCTGCCCAGTTTTAAAACGTGGCAAAGTTAGCTACATAGCAATTTTCTCATTTGTAGCAGGATCCACTCAAACAAAAGAAAAAAAGTTGCAGCTGTCCCTCAAAATATACAGAAAGCACAGAAGATATGAAACTGACCATAAACACTCAAGTTCATCATTCTTAAAGTTGCTAGTGAAATACAGCATATATAAACAATGTTCAGACACTGCTAAATGCTTCTCCCCCACTGTTCAGATAACCCCTCTAAGATATACTACATGTTATTAAAATGCCAAAATTATTGAAAACGTTATATAACAATTGGTATTTTAGTACTTGATTCTATTCAATTAAAGAAGCAAAAGCAATGAAATAGAACAGTGACTATGAGTAATGAGCTGCTTCTGTCAGATAAATGCCAAGGCAAAAGGATGGCTTTTAGTCATGTTCCAACTGGAACACATTTATCCAGTGACAACTTTTCATTGCAATTACTTTATTTCTATTTCAATAAAATGACTGATGTGGAGATCAGCATTATGGTAGACAGACACCAGGACTATAGACTGACAATAGCCCATTGTGCAATTGTAGGAAAACTTCATTCTGACTGACATACGAAGTCAAACTGGTTCAGTGTCTGTGTTGTGTTTTTCCCGGGGGGGAGGAGTGGGGGCGGGTGACTTGAATATTTAAAGTATACTACATATCCAGCACATGTGTTTTATATTTTTTAACTGACCTTTTAAATAAAGCACTTAAATGTAGGTTTTAAATTGTATTGGATATGTAAATAATCTAAAACAAAAAACTTCTGCAATAACTGCAAAAAAATTCAGTTTTCAGGTCAAGTTCTCTTTATATGTTTCATCTTTTAAACTGCATGATAAAGCAGTTTAATTAGAAAACTTTGAAAACAGAGGCTTATAGAATGTGGGGGACATCAGACCCATAATTTATCATACACTCTTGTCAGTAATGAACCTTTGTCCCAGCAGGGTGTTAGAGGACAGTGGGAGAGACTAGTTCACATTTATTGTTGCTTCAGAAGGCTCAACCATTTAATCTTTAGTTGCCAATTATGACAAAATGGGATTTCGCCAACAAATATAATGGAAAACAAAATGCTATAGCTTTTGCTAAAATGTGAAAGAATAAATGTGTCAATGGAAAAATATTTCTCAAAGTAATCAATTCAACTTTAAAGAGAAGACTTTTTGTGCATCCCCTGTCATGAAATGTAGTATACAAATGACCCAAACTATTTGATATTCTAAAAAAAAAAATATTCCTCACTCCAAAAATGTATTGCTTTTCAGCTAATGTTGCTTAGGTACAAACTGAAAAAGCCAAGGAAGCCATTAATTAAGGCAGTCTTAGTGCATATGCCATATCACCCAAACATCTAGGCTCCTTACCCCCCCAAAAAAACACTTGCTTGACACTTCCAAGTTATGAAGAACACATCAACCTTTACAAATTCCTCTCAATTACACATGAACAGAAAACCTGAACTCTTCTGCTGTAGCTGTCATTTTCTGAAGAGCTATGTGCCCCGAGAAAGCATACCAAGTGCTATTTTTTAAATTGGGAAAGAACGAGGCCCAGAGTTCTTCTCTAGCATACAAGTACAATATAGGAAGGAGATTCTTTCTGCACCACTGCTAGTTCCACCAACCTCTTCAAATTCAATTCATACTTTCCTTCTGATTTCCTCCCCTACACTTCTACCTCACATCCCCCATCCACCTTGACTCTCCCACCTGCACATACTGTAGCCTCAAGTCCCTCTATCCCTTAACTTCCCTAAGGGATAAATACTAATTCCCAAAACAGGGAAGGTGAGCAGAGATACAGGGGAACATAGAGTATCTGGGT
The DNA here is from genome assembly GCF_013100865.1 of Trachemys scripta elegans. NCBI lineage: Eukaryota > Metazoa > Chordata > Testudines > Emydidae > Trachemys > Trachemys scripta. Next base: position 20,709,363 of record NC_048310.1, on the reverse strand, counting down.
GGGATGGAGGCCCTGAGATGAAGGGGTCTGGGATATGCCCAGACACTACTTGAAGCCCTCCAGAGTGCTGCTGTCCTATTTCTCCAGTATCCTGAGAACTCACTGATAAGGCTAAGCTTGGTGTCAGTGAAAGCTGATTTCCTTCAGCACAGTATCCCCTGCAACCCAGAGCAGGGTCTTCATCAGACGGACAAGCTGGCTCAGGAGTAGGGTTTGTAGCTCCACTCAATCCACATGCAACTAGATATGTCCCCCTTTTCTTGCCTCTTACTTGTAACAAATAGTCAGAAGAAGCAGGCGAGTAAAGTGAGAGAGTACCTCCTGCAGGGAGGTCAGAAATGTAGCCCTGATCTCTGCTGCTAAGCCAGCTTGTCAGGTTACTCAAAGATCATGTTCTTGGTTGCAGAGAGTCCTGCTTCTCATCTCTGCCAGAACAGGACTCTGCAAGGGAGTGGGTCACACTGGGGCAGTGGTGTTAAGGGAGCATTACTTTCATGGACGCCTGAATGGAAGCACAGATGGCTATCATCAGCTGCTCTCCCAGCATCAACCATTTAATTTCAGTCCCTGAGGCCCATCATTTATCTGCTCACTCTTCCTTCCTTTCTGTATTTGACCCTCTGTAGGCAGTGGATCATATCACAGGACCCCTAAATGCTGTTTTTGGAGTATCATAATATAGCATAAGGGACTGGAAGTTCCCAACAAAAAATTCCAGTACCATCCATGGTGGAAAATAAATACCCTTTGATTTATACTATTGCAATGATGTTCTTTTAAAAAATGTGATGCTGTTGAGTTGGGAGCCTCAGAAGGGGGGTACCAATTTTTCAGACAGCCACCTGTTGGCATTCTTTAGTGACAGGGACCCATAGAATCATGAGACTCCTTCCTGTAAATGTCCAAAGGTGGCCATTTTTAGAAGGCTCCTTTAAGTGATTTCCTCCTCTCCCATGTGCAATGCCCCAAATCCAAGGATCTCAATCTTGTTGCAACAGAGATACTTTGAATGCTTCTGCAAGACATATATATTTTTGAAGGATTTAGCCTCTGCTTGAAGTGGAAATCACAATGCAACTTTAACTAAGGAGCTACAAGAGCACCTCCATAATTTTTCACCCATTAAGATGAACAAATCACTGGTGGAGCATTATTTAAAAGGACATCTGGATCAGAAAATTTATGCAATAGAAAGTAACCACATGTAAAACATAGCATTATCTAAACATATTCAGCAACTCTATTCTAAACTTCCAGTCATGCTAACGGAGTACCTGTCAAGGGTATCTGAACTGCTAAATGAATTATCTCGCCCCATAAATTATCTTTGAATCTCAAGATTTGTATGGACAAGAAAATGGAAAAGGAGTTTAATAGTAGACTTATCTAAGTACCCATTCAAAATGCTTTAAGTAATCTTGCTTCATATAAGGAATACTGCAGTACTGTGTTACCAACCCTGACTGCCTCATATGCAAACAGTCTGTGACATTTGTGTTTTGAAGTGCTAGCTGTCAAAGTTTCAGAGAAACTGCACCTGTATCCTTTCCTCTGTTGCCCACTCCGGGAATGCCCAGTCAGGTCGCCTGAAATCACCTGCTCATTGTCCTTCTGAGTTCTTAAATCTGCACAGTTTACACTGTGATATCCCCATTAAATCCGTCTGGCTAAAGGCTCTCTCTCAGAGGGCTATGAACAGTGTATTGCCAGTAGTTACGAATGACCATACAGCTCTTTCTAAACAAGCACATTTATTCTTAAGGAAAAAACATTACAGATGAAACATAATAAAAACAATAAACAGATTTAAACACATCTGGTATATTTAAAGGAGTCATCCATCAGTTTTATGGGGTCCTAGTGGGCCAAAGTCTTTCCAACTCTTCCACAAGGTTGGGGCCCCCCTTTGACTGAAGGTCCTGTCCATTTTCTGGAGGAGAAAATTTAAACCCAGCCTTTTTATATCAAAAGCTCTCTTTTGGTCTGTTGGTCTCTGGAAAACCCAGTTTGAACCAGTATATGCAAGCCTCCTCAGGGGGTGGTATCTCTATGGAGATGTTCGCAACCTAAGTGATTCACCCCCTACTATTTTGGGCTCCTGGAAGAGTTGTGGTAACCCTCCCCTCTGGAGTTGCATATAATCCTTGGCCCACTATGATACATAAAATTAATAAAATATGGTCCCCAACAATATTACAGGGGATTGCAATATCTGTCACACTAGCATAATGGGAGCCAGTCAGTTTGCTCTAATCTGGGTATAACAGTTACTACCTGAATCTCCATGTTCAACCCCAGATCAACATACCAATGCGAAACCAGGGATTAGGACAATGCTAGTTCATATAGTACTCATGGATTCCACTCCACTCTGGAGCAACACTTAACTTTTTAATTTTTTTTTAAACAAGATGCTAGTTTGATAAGGGGATCAGGGGATGGATTGTAGCAAATACCAGAAAAATTAGGGGGAAAATTAAAAGCAACAACTTATAAAAAGTTTCTTGAAATGTATAACAAATTCTTTCAACTTTAACTTAATCCATATATCTTGGGCCATAACTATTAGTGATAAACACACTGAACGGGTCTATATCCTGACAAGGCACTTAAGTATATGTTTAATTTTCAGTATTTAAGTAGCTCCATTGATTTCAGTGTGACTATCCATGTGTTCTATGTACTTCATAGAGAGCATAGCACCTTGCAGGATCAAGCACCTAATTCAGTAATTCAGAAACCTTAACTCTAAATTATTCAAGTTTCTTCATGGGAAGTGTGTGTGTGTGTGTGTGTGTGTGTGTGTGTGTGTGTGTGTGTGTGTAAAAAATAAAAGTCCATAATCTAAACATTTATGCAGCTGGCACAGGTTTCTGCACTAAGACTTTCCCTCTCCTAAATTGTGCAGGAACTGCAGAAGAGGAACTCAGCTCCTGCACATCTCCATCAGCTTTATTTTATCTAAAACTTGTTCCTTTTTTCTTTTAAGACATTATTACACCACCAAAGTAGTGAAACAGATATGCAGCAGAACAAAGAATCTGGCTTATTAAGCTTCCATTATTCTGATATGTTAATGATCAGGTGCCTTCAAGACAAATTTCAACTTTACACTTCTTTTCAGTACATGGACTACTGTACAGAAGATTACTAATACTAGAGTAATGTTTATTATTAACACAAGTTATTAATAATAATAATGTATAGTAGCCTGTAATATATCAAGCTGCAATACTAGGATGCAGTATGTATTTTTCCTGTTTATTTTTCAAAGGTTCTGAAAAACAAGTAGCTTATCTATCATAAGTAAGGTTTTGTTTTCTCAGATCCAGAATAATACATTTAAAATGCTTAGTTAAAAAACTATTTAATTAGCAAAAATCCACTCTGCTGTCTCTTCAGTTAATTTGCTAAATGAAAAAACACAAAACCTTAGTTATAAAATGGTTGTTAGGACAATGTTAATGATACTGTTAAAATGGAGGAATCGCGGGTACCAAAATGCAAAAGCTTTCTAAGACAAAATAGTATATTAATATAACTTACATATATTACAAAGTGTTGTAACTAATATTGTACAAAATTAAGAAATAGTAACATTAATATTCTGTGGCACCTTATCATTTGGTTTATCTTAGGTTGGTGTTAATATATAAATAGATTACTGTGGAATTCATCTAGAATTACATAGGATATATATATATATATATGAACAACAAAAGAATTCATCAGAATTAATGCTATTAAAATAAAACCTAAAGGAAGTAAAAACATTTATAAAATAGCACCCCTTATATCAAGTTTTAAATTAATACTTCCTTTGGTATTCATTGTAATATTGCCTATTCCTTTTAAATGTTACTTAACTTTTCTGTTCCTTATGGTGTTACAGAATGTTGATTTTTAAAACAAACTAAAATCTGAATCTTTGCATGTTATTTTCATTCCCAGCATGAAACATAAGAGTAAAAAAACTGTCAAACAGTAAAGGGAGAGGCTTCTGTTGGAATTTCTACTGTAAAACATCCAATAAGGAATTTACCAGATTCTGCTGGGAGAAGTAATAAAATAAACAAGTTACAAAAAAGGGCTTAGGAAAAGAAACTACTTACCATTCCGCAATTTCAGGATGAAGAATTTTATTGTTCACATTAAATCTAACAAAAAAACAAAAAAAAAACAACACACCAGAATTAAAAACTAGCAATACTATGAATTGTGGATCCCAGAATTTTTCTAAACACTAAAATGCATTTTATATAGTGTCTCATCTGAGCACATGATAACTAGTACAATTTTAGTTATCAAATAATGTACTGCATCATAATTTTTAAAAACGTATTTAGGCTCCCAATCCTGCAAATGCATATGCTTATCTTTACCCATGTCAGTAGTCCCATTGAAGTCCATGGGATTAATTATATGTATACATTTAAACCAGTTAAAGCATTTTCAAGATCAGGCTTCAGAGGGCATACATGCTAGTTGTCCCTATGTAGGAGTGAGTTTTTTTTATAAATAGGTAAAATATAATTTTCCATTTTTATCCCTCAAATACACTTGAATAAAATTAAAATGGTGAATATTTCATGTTCATCCCTAAAGTTCTTTAGCAGTTTCAAATCTTGGGGAAATCAAATAATATTTAGATTAAACAAACTTGTCAAAGGTGAACTGCACAGAGGAAAAAATAAAAAAGGATGTGTCCTCTTTTTGCTTCTCTATGATGCATAAAGGGAATGTGAAGGTTCCAACTCCCCACAACCACCTCTCAAGACAGCATGGACGGAGGGGCTCCCTTTGTTGCCTATGTTAGACATTTATGTCAAAGACTGATAACTGGAGCAGTTGTTGTCATTTCGTATTACAAGAGCCAATAGAGCGAAGGTTGAGACATTAAGCAGGGAGAAGAAATTTTTAGTTAGGTTGTTCAAAACTTTGTTTTTGTTGTTAACACTTCATTTCAATGACTAATAAACACTTTGACTAAAAGGACAATCCGGTGCCATGAGTTCTTCAATTAGAGTTTGAGAGCTCACAATGAAAATGCCCCAGGATGTCCCACTCCAATAGATCTTTCAGTGAAGTTAGGGAAGACAGATTGGAGGTTCCTCACACTTCTGAAGTATTTAAAAATAAATAAATAAATAAACAAACAAACTAAAAAGTGTGTATGTGCCTTTCAGGCCTTCTTTATATATCATAAGGCACCAAAAAAGGTACAAACCCAATTTTTAAGAGATTAGTTCAAAGTCACATTTAAATGTCTAGGGGTTCAGATGGCAGAGTAATAACCTATCAATCTATGAATACAATAAACAAAAGTATTTCTACAACATGTGCTCATGAACCTATAAAATCTAAAAATGGGAGAGTCAGTAGCTTTGTCTCCTACTTCAAAAGCATGAGATAGAAAATGCCAACTTATCACAGACTTCAACAAATACAAGTACATGTTGCACAGTATTCAATATTAAGGGTCTTCATTTAGACACCAGTGGATCACCCCCCCAAACACGAAAACCACAATTCAGCATTCTGCATCATTATGGAAAACAACTGGTCACTTGGAAACATGAGAGAGTCTAGTAACATTTTATTTTCTTCAAGAACAACATCTGAACATTATCCCAATAACTGCTGTTAAAGTAGTTCTGTACAGATGTAATCATAGGATGCAAGAGCCAGTTAAACACAAATCTACATAGAGAAAAACTGATGAACAAGAAATAAAGTTAATATAATGAGGTTCAATGAACAAAAGATTGAATTCCATCTCCGGCTGAAGAGTATTCCACCATGCCCCTAAAGAGAGATTAAAGGAAACAAGACATGAAAGGATATAAGCTGCATATAACATAAGCAACATCAACACAACAAATGAAACGCAAACTCAGAGCAGACTAACGAAGAAAAATAGCAAAAGGAGATATTGTAAAAAGGCAGAAAGTTGCACTAACAGCTCTATTTAAACTTACATAGACAAGTGTAGCGTTGTAGCCATGTTGGTCCCAGGATATTAGAGAGACAAGGTGGGTGAAATAATATCTTTTATTGGATCAATTTCTGTTCATGAAAGAGACAAACTTTTGAGCTACACAGAGATCTTCTTCAGGTCTGGCCCCAGCTTGTCTCTCTCACCAACAGAAGTTGGTCCAATAAAAAAATATTACCTCACCCACCTTGTCTCTCTAATGGACAAGTACAAAACAGCCAATGGCATTATGAGTAGGGGGAAAAAAAACAAACAATTTCTGAGGGAAAAGATTAAGAGGCCATAAAGGACAGGGAAGGCAAGCACCGAGGAAAGATGAAAATACACATCTAGTCAGTCAACATACTGTCTCTCCTGTGAATCAGAGATTGTCTTATTAAATTTGTAACTTTAATAAAAGATACAGGGATCCAAAATTACTCAAACCAACCAAACAAGAGATCAAACTCAAAAAAGGCAGCCAAGTGCAAAGGACTGAATGAAACAAAAAGAAAGATAAACCTCTTTCAGAAGAGCTACTTAGGACTGAGAGAAGAAAAAGGCCAGAGGCAGATCAGTGACTGAATAGATTTGTTGAAATAACTATCTTTGTAGAGAAGAGTACCTATTCCAGAGCACTACGTTGAGGCACCCACCTAAGATATGGCACCTAAATACCAGCTGCGGTCAGCAGGCATGTAGGGAAAGCCAGATAACAGAGGAATGGCATGAATAAGGGACCAGTGGTCACAGTCAGGACTTGAGTTTTATCTCTCATCTGAGGTCCGGTCTACACTACAGACCTATATCGGTATAGCTACGTCACTCAGGCGTGTGAAAAATCCACACCCCTGAGCAACATAGTTATACCAACCAAACCGCCCCCACTTGTTCCCCTCCCCCGCCCCGTGTAGACAGCACTATGGCGGCAAGAGAGCTTATCCCACCAATATAGCTATCACCTCTTGGCAAGGCAGATTAACTATGCCAACGGGAGACCTCTCTCCCGTCGGTGTAGAGCATCTTCATTAAAGTGCTACAACACTGATGCAGCGTTTTAAGCGCAGACACAAAAAAAGATCATTGTGGTATCTGCAGCGCTAAGTACAGGATAGCAAATTAGAACACAATGGTGGGGCATTGACTCAATCATAGGGAACAGCACCATCTATTCTACACAGTTCATCGTTGGAAATCTATCAGCTAAGAATTGACCTGGTTGAATCCTTTGTGAATGCTGACAGGTTCACAACACAAGCAATATGGCTGCAGGCTATCCCTATTTATGACTGCAAGGGCGCCTGTACTAATTACTCAAATTATACTTCACTTTAATTAGCAACAAGGGAGCTGAACAAGCTACATTGTAAAGGTTACTGGTTAAGTTATAAGCCTAAGGGGAAGAACATGTAGTCATTAACATGGATGCACAAATAGCAGAGAAGCAAAATTATTTTATATAAAGTATTACATAAATATTCCTGTTTATTCTTCTAAAATATTTAGATTATGCTTGATAGTAAACAATTATACTCTAAAAAATGAACCCCCAGCTGTCCTTCTGCTAAGAGGATCATATAAACCAATCCAATTCTAAATCTCACTGCAATTTGCAAATTGACAACACTTAAAAAATCTGACATGGACTGGAGGGAGAAGGAAAACTGACATTTTGCTATGACTATACAATCTGTAACATGTTAATATCCCCAATTAATCAACACAAAACTAAGATATATTATATTTAACTGCATGTTCAAAGAGAATTAATTTTGTGCTCAGTTCTTTAATAAACATGGCAATTTCATGCATTTCCAAAAAGTCAGTCTACATATCCTGAATAAGCAGCCACTGGAAATGCTTTTCCTGTGTACAAAACATACCAATCAGAAACTCTTCATGCATGTATGATAAAAACTATAGAAATCTTACATTTGTCAGTGTATCAATTAAAGACAAGACCCTCTCTCCCTCCCTCTTCCCCAAAATATACTAGGCCTGCATCAGAGAGAGGAACCTTGCAGAGTAATCTAAAGGTGAGTCTTGCTCTGTCAGACCAACAGGTGATATTCTGAAAGTACCAAACATTCCAACAATTTTGAAGGAGATGTCTGAATCTCTTACATCAAACAATTTTGAAAAATCACACTTCAATGCGTCCTGTAAGTAAAAAAGATTAATTCAATGCCTTTTTAAGTTAAACCACAATACTGTAGTTTGTATGCACATAATCTGATGCGCAAGGTATATTATTTTATAGTGCTTATACTCAAGGTAAGAAAGCATTTTACAAGCATTATGTCTCATTACAGTCATGTGAGGCAGGTAAATCACTGTGCCTATTTTACAGATGGGAAAACAGGCAGAGCTATGTTACCTGTCCAAGGTCAAAAATCAAGTAAGTTTCAGAAGCATGAAAAGGAACCAGGTTTTCTAAGCAGTCTCCTACTGTAAACAATTAATACTGCACATGAGTATTCATTAGTGAACAGAAATATTTACAAAGAAACAATTCTGTACTTTTACAAGTTGCAGCTAACATACCAACTGCTTTTTAGTTCTTCAAAATATACAGTCTGAAGTTAAACAGGAGAACAAATGATGGCTATACTACAGGAAATAATAACGTGAATCATTATTAGAGGCTCATTTCTGCAGATACATAAAAGTGAACTTGCTCATCAGTGGCAGGACAAAAGCAATCTAAGGTTGGCCTTTCGGCCAAGGTAGAAATAACCCAGGGATCATAATGGAGACAAGGTAATTGCTCTGAAGTGGGAAATTAATAAAATAGCTAAGATAATTAATGTTCAAGGAGACATTCCAAAGGTTGAAAAAGTGAGGCAAGGAAGTAACATTATTGGAGCAAGTAAGAGGCAGCTTCTGTCAGGAGCAGATGAATATCCTGAAAATAGAGAGCAAGATTCAACTGCTTTACGAAGTGATATTATTTCTACTATTATCCATAGCAAAAAAACACGGAGCACAGCAAGCATAGGAGAAGACAGACAACTTGAACTAAGTAAAACAAGAAGGGGTCCTGAAAAGCAAATTCATCTTCACCAAGTCTGTAAAATATTGAGACAATCAAGAATATGGAAATAATATACATCTTTATAAATAGCCCCGAAAGTCTAGATAACCTATGAATAGCAAGAGCTAAAAAGACTGCATACTATTTATGTGAGGGAGAGTATAGGTTCTGTCAAACAGTCCAGCTCAAGTCATATTTAAAGACACATCATAATTCATGTAAACATACAGGCAAGCATTTTAATAAAGCAAGGAGTTGGAGAAATAAGAACTTGGGTAAAAAATTAAAGGTGTTTTAGGTTTATTACAAAAGAAATCAAAGTAATGCACAGAAATATTTTTTGCAGTTGTAAGAGATTACAAATACAACAGATTTCATTAGGAAGCTCATTTTTCCCACAGTTCAATTAGTAGAAGAATTAGCAGCACTTAATAGCAAGACTGTCTATTGTGGTCAAAGAAATTAAGCAACTTGTAATGACAGAACTGACAGCCTCTTGAGAAGATACAATGCCAAGTGTTAAGAGCTGATGGCATGAAATCTGTCAAGAGGCAAGATGCAGTAGATCTCCAGCATATTCATCAAAAATCAGTGAATAATCTTCTATATGGGGTGGTGGGAGGGGAGGAATGAGGGAAAGAGAGTCTGAAAAGCATTACTCACATATATCAGAAGCAAAAAGAGTATCTTAGTGCCTATGGTTGTAGAAGAATGAGCTTATCGGAGCTCTCAAACAGCGAGACCTGCCTGCTAAATAGCTAGAAGTCTCTACTGAAAAGGTACAGATATCCTATTGAAGTAAACAGGGGATGCAATTACCATAAGCAGGCAGTGATTAACAATTATTTAGGCCCCTTGAGTGCCTCAGGACAGACACTATGCAAAGAGTAAAAGGATACAAGCCATGTGCCAAATGGGGTAGATTCCTACTTCAATATAGTAATGGAATGTGTCCAGAGCACTACTCAGTAGTAACAACTCCACACAGCTATACACACTGCAGCAGAAAGCAACCTTTCATTACCTCAGACAGATAAGAAATCCCATTGCTTCAAAAACAGCCTGTGCATGGTATTTCTGAAAAGAATTGCCTTGAGGTCTAAGACTTGTTAAATTATACATATAGAGAGGTCTCTAGTTCCTATCTCAGACACATCACTCCACCCATATTGTACAGAGTCGGCATACCCTTGGAAAACATACAGTACAAGATCAGCTCTAGTAGAAAGCTTGCTTATTTTGGCCTCTGGATTAGAGCAGACCTGAAGTAACTTAGCATAGCAACAAGATTTTCATTATTCACAGAAACAAAGTATTCATAAGAGACCTTCTGTTACTTGTCAGCCCTGTGTTCTTGGGGAACCAGGGTGCAGTATTCAGCCTCTTTGACTCACGAAGGTCCATCCCCCAGCCTCTGCTTGAACCAAAACCGATCAGAAGAAAGACTTACAAAAAGCAATGAAAAGGCAGTGGGATACACACCTAAACCCCTCCAGACAAGGGTGACAGGATTAAGGAAACTCCACTAGCCTCATTTGCATTGGAGATGGGACAGGGAGGCATCTCCATTAGCATACAGAATGGAGAACAGAGATTCCAAGGCAAGAACCACACTGAACTCTGGGACCAGAAAAGCAGGGAAGCACTGCATGATGGGGGATTTCTGCTCCACACCCAGCTCAGTAGTTATCAGACCAATTCTAGTAATAAATCCTTCATTGGTATCCAAAATACTGAAGCTGCCCAATTGCATTGTGAGCTCCCTCAAAGGAACACTGCCCATAGCCAGGAATGATCAGTTCCTATTATCTAGCCTAAACAAATCAACTTTGGTATACTCCCTTGAGCCATCAGTTTACCCATAAACAAATCTAGTGTTCTCCCTTGAACCACTGTTTCCCTACAAAAAAGCCCTACCCACACTCAAGAAAATGTTCTGATGCCTGGATCCAAAATCTGCTTCAGTTCCAATGGGACTTCATCTCCTGACTGATCATGCTGGGTGCCCTGCCTGTCTCCAGCACTCCGGACCCACAGCTACCACCACCACCACCACCACATGAGAACCCCACCCGGTTCAAGCTTCACGGAGTGGTGTGTTTTTCTTTCTACTCTATGTATAGCTTTCTAACCCTGACTTGTGTGATCAGGTGTAGTTTTCTAAACCTGACATTTGTAATCAAATTAAAGCTAGATTTAATATTGAAACTGTTTTGTTTGTTTGGCTCTCCTTGTATGGTTATTACCTGGTAATAAATAACTTTCATGGTTAAGCTGGTTGCTTCCCTCTCTCTCTCCCTTATGTTTTATGCTTCCCTATTTGCTCTGGAGCAACGCTCCTCTTACCTAAGCTAAAGATCCCAGCAGCACCCAAAAATCCTGTGGGGTTTGCTCATCAAGTGGGTTACTACCAGAACAACTGTAACATGAGAGTGGGGATAGGGACGTGCTGAACCTGCGGCATAGAAGGGTGGCAGGTTGGAAGTGCTGCTCGACTCAGCCTGCTGAGTCCAGGGGCATATAAGGGTGGCAGCTTGAAAGTGCAGCTTGACCCAGGCATACTCTATTCTGGTTCAGTGCCCATGGCATAGGAGGGTGGCAGGTTGGAAGTGCTGCTTGACTCAGCCTGCTGAGTCCATGGACATATAAGGGGTCAGCTTGGGAGTGCTGACCGACCCAGTCCGCTCAGACGTGCTCTGTGAGTGTGTGCGCGCATGTGCGTTCATCTGATTCTGGGGCTGGAGGAACCCAGCCCTGTGGAACCTAAGTCCTGCAGAATAGCTCCACTAGGAGGGAACTTGCAGAAGAGAAAAGTAGAGCTCCATATGAAAACACAAGTGACACAAGCAATACATTGATAGAATTACAGAAACCCCCTCCCCAGAAGAGTAACCCTTATAAATGAGCGTTCCCCAAAATAACGGGCAAATCTGGTAACACTTCATCATAATGCTAAAATTGGAAGGAGCTTAATTTTGTGCTCACAAGATTGCATGTATACTATCTGCATGAGCAAACTTTATTTTATTGGTGGGGGGAGGTTGGGGCAAATTGTTTTCTAACCTGTGTACAAGCAAATGCATGCCCAATATCCCATTTACATATGTAAATGTTGGATTTACACACCCAAGCTAGGCAAAAGCAAGTGGACATGTATTTTTACACACTTGCAGTTTAGAAAACAAGACTGTCAGAAGCTAGTTTGAGGATTGGTAAAAATGTTGTCCCTGACATTTGCTTTATGTGAAGAATATGTGAACTTTCCAAACAGAATGATTTAGTTTGTAAACCTAACTCTGAAGTATAACAGACGAAAAACCCAACACCATGTGTGTTGACCATGAGCACATATAAAAAAATAATAAAATAAAATGTGCCATGGAGAAAACAGAAAACATATGAGGCATTTAGTGTATCTAGCTCATACAGCCAAAATAAACAAATAAATGGAGTTAATAAGGAACAAGACAAGATGCACACAGAATGTGTTAGGAAATTCTCAAGGAGTCACTTGTTTTGAGAGTTAAGATAAAAGAGAAATGAGTGTGGCAACAGATTTCTCCCCTCTTCCTCAGTTTTTACATTACTATTATTTTAGGACAGGATATATATTTATAAAAGACTACTGGCATCTACAAATAATTCTATTGGTATAGCAAGAAAGATAGTGTGGTAAGGAATTAGAACCTCCTGTTATATTATCTGATGACCTACAATACATCCTAAATATAACTGATTAAAATCTAGGGTGTTTTTTAAATGAATATATTGATTTGTATATAGTATAGTAAGACAGCAGGTCATATCTGCAGGTTTTCTTAAAAGAACCCTCCATGCTTGTTTTACCTTTCACATAGTTAACAAATGAGTTGAACACACTTTATTTGGGTCTACCATCATATAGATTTAATAAGTTTACAGAAGATACCTGTGAAGCTATTTAACACAGAACTGCAGTGGTAAGCTAAAGAATATTCTGGTAAATCACCAAATTTGGAAGAGAGTTATGATAGTATAAGCTGAATGCTATAAACTATTACAGGCCTAATGCCCAGGAAGCAGAGTTGGTCAAAACTCAGAATTTCCTTATAATGGGAAATTTCAGCATTTTAATGTTTGTTTTTGTTCCAATTTGCAATTAAAATATACTGGATTTCAAAATTTCCAACAAAATGGAAATCTGTAAAATGTGTGTTTCTAAAATACCTACATACAGTGTTTCCAAAATTAAATATAGTCCTTAGGACTCCAGCAGCTGCTGACTGAAATGGGTATGATTCTTGTCAGTTTCACTCAGGGATGCTATTCAGTGGTGGGCATCTGTGACATTGACAAGAATCATATCAATTTCAGTCAGCAGCTGCCTGGACTTCCAGGGTCTACAGCTCTAGGGCAGCCCTCTCACGGAAAATCCCCTGGGCCCAGGAAACCCAAGGCTTCCAGACTCCAGGGCCAGCTGCCTTGCACTATGGACCCCTGGAACCCGCTCTGAGTTGGGGCTCTCAGGCCTTCCAGGATCCCTGCTCTGGAACTGGGAGACTGGACAGAGCTGCCAGGCTCCCAGGGCAGCGGATTCCCTGGGCTTCCTGAGTCTCAGGAGAGGTGACTCAGTAGGTTGCAGGAACCAGGCAGCTCAGGGAACCAGCTGCCCCAGAAATCTGGAAACCCTAGGATCCCTTGACCCTCTAGCAGTCACATGGTGGGACTGCCCTGCAGCTACAGACCCTAGTTGCCTGTCCCAGGACTTCCAGGTCGGCAGCATGGAGCCTAGAAACACTGATTGTCCCCTGGGTTTCCAGGCTTCCTTTTGAGGAGCTGGATAACTAGATACTGAGAACCCCCAAATCTGCCAGGCTCCCAGACTAGCTGGTTCCCCAGGCTGCAGCTGGTCCAGAAATCTGCAAGCTCTGGGGTTCCGAGTTCTGGGGCAGTCTGCATGGTGGAGCTGCCCCAGAACCATGGCAGGCTGCTGAGGAGTCAGGCAAGCGAACTGGCAGGAAAGCAGACAGGCTTCCAATAGGTGACTTTCATCTGAAGAGTCAACAAAAGTGAAATTTCCATGAATTGTTCACTTTCAACAAATTGGCCTTTTCTGATAGAAAAGCGTTCTATCGGAAAATTTCCAACAGTTCTAACAGGAAGGTACTTCTATAGGATTAAAACGAGACAAGGCCAAAATTACACTGTAATTGCTTTCTTCAGAAATTTGTGAGCCGACTGAAGAAACAGTTATAAAAAGTAGTATACTGAAGTTCAGGTCTAGAGTACTTCAACAATAAAAGAGCCATTCTACCAAAGGTTAAGAAATTGTGCAGTTACTTTATAGATTTATAGGCATGTAACAGAAGAGACAAGGCTCTTTTAGCTGGCTGTTTCTCAGTTGAAGACACTGGAGATTTTAAAGCACTGTTGGTATTTTTTTTCCAATGTGACATATTTCTAAAAAAAGTGAGATAGATGCATCTTTACATGCTGAATGCTTTCAAAGTAAATGAGGTACAGAACAGTCAGTAGAGAGTTCACTCCACACCTCCTGTCTAGTTTGGTGTAAGTTTCAAGAGTTTTGGAAGGGAAAAAAAAAAATCAAATCACTCTCTCCCAACTTTAGCTGCCACAACCCAATTTGGACCACCATGTTACATCACAGCTACTATAACATTTATTTGAATTAATCTATAGAGGAATATAGGTCACATCAAATAAATATTTGTATTGTATTACATATGTTACATTTATAGTTTTTTAAAGTTTCCTACACAAAAGATCTAGAAGTTATTTAAAATAAACATGAACTCCAAATAGGTTTTCAGATTAAAACTTCAAGGAAGTGAACAGAAGAAGAGCACCACCTTATTTTTTTTTTGGTTGTACTGTGATAATCTGGGGCAAAGATGCCTAAGAAAGCAGTAGGAGACAGATACATCAGAATAGAACACTGGTGTAACAACTGAAAGAGCAGAAGTCTCAAAAATAGTGTCATATTCTACATTATTTTCCACAGAAAGATCCTGAAAGCTACAGAATCTTTAATTTTTGGTGCCCATTTTTCCAGTGTCCTTAATTGTGACAGACTGGTTAAGTTTCCAGTCAGGTTATAGAAGAGAACAAAAGTAATTAAGCAATCAGATTCCAAATCTCATTATCTGACACAGAGGAGAGGCTATCCCTAGAGAAAGTGTGCTCATGTGACCTGGCAAAATGAGGGTCTAGAATTACAGGCAACAACCGCAAATTCTATGCAGTATTATCATCTCTGTAACAGTGTTATCTGCTGTGGACAGAAAGGTGAATGGAGGGAAATACAACAGGTTGACTTAGTGTCAGGGATCATAAAAAGGCCACCCACTCATCTCTGAGAAAGCGTTAATTTTAATAGACTTCCAGACAGTGTTCATCATCCATTTGGCTGAAAAATGGGGAGCGGGGATGATCAAATCTTAGGATATCACAATTCATAGCAGACTATTGCTTTTGATTCAAAATTCAGACCATCTTCTTCATATTATAGCATAAGCCTAAGCCTATCTCATGTAGGATTGCTCTAGGAAATAAGCAATTGTTATCCTTGTTAGCTACCATTTCACACAATTGCATCTAGGAGCACTTTTTCACTGGCAGTAACCTTTTTTTTAAAAGGAATTAAATCAAAGTGTATGAATTGCCCTCCAAAGGTCACTTCTATGCAGAAATATTACATAGTGTCTTTTTAGAGGAGTGGACATTCCAGAATCCTTAGCAGACAAAGTATTGTACATAAGAGGATAAAGTATGGTAGCCAGACAGTATAAGTTATTTTAAGTTTGTTTTTCACATATTGTAAAATTCAAATATTCACTGCCAAGGAATTTAAGTGTTTTTTCTTTAATGTACAAGTAATCTAAAAAGAAACATATGTACATATTTTTGCTGTTGCTAACACAGATTGAAAGAGATTTCCAAACAACCAAATAAATGGAAAATTAAGGATCTGTCTACACAAGAACTAGACACCCATGGCTCACCTGTGCCAGCCAACTCAGGCTCACAGGGTTTGGGATGCAGGGCTGTTTCATTGCTGTGTAGACTTCTGGGCTCGGGCTGGAGCCCAAGGGTCCAAAGCTCTGGCTCCAGCCCGAGCACAGAAGTCAACCCAGCAATGAAACAGCCCCATAACCCAAGGCCCGTGGGCCTGAATCGGCTGGCAAAGGCCAGCCATGGATGGCTAATTCCTGTGTAGACATGACCCTTAAGTCATTAGAAATGCAAATCAAATCTCTGGATTTCAATGAAAGTGTAGCTCATATAGTCTCTTGCTTATGTATTAACATTTTATAATTTGTCATGAGCAAAAACCATGGTGATTTAATTTGAAATATAAAACCAGTATAACCTTATTAATACTTATCCAAGAATTTAATTAATGTATAAAAACCACCTCAATAGTCACTTACTGGCTGATTCCTTCAAATGAAGCTTCCCTGGAGATGTTTCCACTATCAGTATTAACACCACGCTTGAGGGGGAAGATGAAAAGAACTATTATTGTGTGCTAAAGACAAGTATTTTAAAATAAATTAATTGACAGAACCCATTACATAAGGTCTTTTAGAAAGCTTACTTGTAAATATAATTTGAATGATTGCATAAAATCAGTAAGAAGTAAAAACAAGGTTACATGCTCACATTTAGACACATACACCTCTACCCTGATATAACGCTGTCCTCGGGAGCCAAAAAAATCTTACCGCGTTATAGGCGAAACCATGTTATATCGAACTTGCTTTGATCCACCGGAGCGCGCAGCCCCACCCCCCCGGAGCGCTGCTTTACCGCGTTATATCGGGTCGCGTTTTATATCAGGGTAGAGGTGTATAAATATTTATTCTTACCGAAGAGACAGATGGAACTCAGTTGACACATGCTGCCTCGGAAAGCAGGCCTAAACTTCTCTTTTCTAAAATAGCTTGGTAGCATTTTTCTTGGGGGGGGGAAGGGGAGAGCAGAGGGCAAAAGAGGTGCGTCCTGTAAACAAGACAGTAATGGGTGGGAGTAGAGTAAGAACTGTATTAAGAAGTTTTAAAACACACTTCCTTGGAAAGAAGTAATTCCATACTGCCTTGACAACTCTTGTTCCATAAATTGGAGTGCCTCTCTCCTACAGCTTGCCATTCACACAAGAAGCATGAAAGACACCATTCTGGCTGCTATGTAGCGCTGCTGACGTGTCTAGATTTGTGGGGAATAACACAGAGCAGCACTGCCTTTCTGTGCTTGGAACAAGACCAATGGAGGAGAGGCACAAGTGCAGGACTTCTGCTGAACTTAGCAAAGAATGTTCTTTGGATCAGCATTCCTCCAGAGCTCAGGGAGGGAAAGCAGCTCAGAGAAGTAGGAAGTTTTGAGTGAAACAGACCCAGCAGAAAGGGAGTTGCTCAACCTCCATAAAAATAGACAAATAATGACAGACACATGTACCAGTCCCAACAGAATATTGGAAAGTTGAAGAAGGGGAAAGGATAGCTCTAATAACCATCACACTTTACCCTTGGAAGAAGTGGGTGTGGAGTGAAAAGCATTGTAACTCTACCCTCCCACCTTGGAGTTGTGTGAATGTTATGTTGTAATCTAAAGTGGGATCTAGATAGTAACTTGATCCCACTCTCATACTACTGAAGGAAAACTGCCCTGAGCCCCCGCCTCTTCATACAGAAAAGCAGTATTTTAATTCCTCTAAGCGCCAGTCGGAGGATTCAAAGATACAAGTGATGTGGTCAGAACAATGGGAAAGCAGGATGTGATTTTGCAGCATTTTGAATGGACTGGAGGGAGGCAATGTGGGTGTCAAGTGGGTTTCCTGTAAATTAAGTGTGAAACTACCACATGGATAAGAGTTTTGGTAGTAGGACACAGGGAAGAAGGGATAGGATTTAGCAACTCACTGACTGAATGTGAGGAGAGAGGAGAAAGGCTAGTCAACTATACGAAGATGGCCGGCCTCAAACTGGAGAATGGTGACATTAGCCTCTGGGATGAAGAAGGGACAAAAAGGATACATAATGAGCAGACATCTCAGATTAATTAATCTGTTTACTGAAGAGCAACTGGATAAGTATTCTCCAAGAACGACAAATATGACTTACCAATGTAAGAAGAACTGATGGTTTCTTTGAAGCCAAGACACTGGTTATCTAAAAGAACAGGATTGCAGTTACAGTACATTTTTTTTCCTATCCACATCATATATCACGATTTTATTATGGACAATTTGCTTCTTGTCAATGTTATGTGTATTAACCTTAGAAACGTACTAACATTTCAAGCCTGCTAAAAGAAGTCACCTCATATGTTCTGCTTGTTAGGCAAAGGTGGCAATACAACTGGTGAAAAGTATCAATCAATAAAACCTTTTGCTGTAAAAGAGATACAATAAAAAAGGTTAAACACCAGAACACAGCCAAAGTAGCATGACTAATCTCATCACATCCAAAATTGATTCTATATCAATTAAACAAATATCATGAATCAGAAATATATTCAACAAAAATGATGAAATAGTTTCAGGCCCTACACCTCCCTGACAAATGTGTGGATCTGTCACTTTTTATGATTTAAAAGAAGTTTTTCTTCCATCCCCCATCCACGTTGCTGTGTGAAAAACCTATGCAGGCAGGGGAAATGGACTAACTAGCTGATGGAGGAAACAGTGATACTCCCTATATACAAAGTGTTGTCAAGTGCACAAAATAAACAAACAAACTGGAAAAGAGAAAAACGTTTCTCTGATCTCTTTCAGATTCAGTAATCTTATGTCACTTGTTAAAAGAGTCATTAAAAAAGTGTTCAGACAGAAAGGTGGTTTTTAAGTTGGTGTCCTTTTAAGACACATGCTGCAACTGCATTGCGAGATTAAATCTACTGCCATTATTTGGAGAGGAAATGTGCGACAGCTGAGAAGCGTTTTTTCTATGAAGACCCACATAATAGGACATGGAAATCAGGAATTACAGCAGGAAAAGATGTGTACTACTACATATAAAAACAGAGTATGCATTAATGTTATTACATTATCGTGTGCTGAATATTTACAGTTAGTTATTCTCACTGGGTCATCTTTTCTTGATTAAAACTCCTCTACAATATCCCAACTTCCTTCAGCATCTTTGATGCATTTATAAATTGAGGCTAGTGTAGGTCTTTCATTTCCACTGGGTGTGATTAAAAGCTTACACTTCAACTTGTTCCATTTGTATGCCACAAGAAATTGAAGTAAAACACAGTATTGTTATTTCCATAGATTGCCTTCTATCACAGAATAGCTTATGTCAATTCAACAGCCACATTTCCCAAGACTAGATATCGTTGGGATTCTACTGGTTCTATAAGAACAGTCACAGTTAAATGCCCTGGGTGTGTTTCACATCGAGGCCAACATTTCTCAATAAGCCTGGTTTCCTAACTGTTTAAGAGGAAATGAGAAACACACAATATTTTTCAGCCATCTGCCTGGTCTTTTGGGAGAAGAAATAAAGTATAACAATGGCATCTCACTACAATGGTATCACCACAGATTTGAATTAGTCTAGCAGTCCCATTAAACTGCACTAGAGACATATCTCGTCACCATTTGCACTACTGTTTAAAATCAGTATGAATTCAACTTAAGTTACAAGCGATAGTTCTGAATAGATTCTGGGTTTCCCACTTTCATACTACTATTGGTATTTAAAATGCTTTGTCTTTTGGTTGTAACTATATTACAAATAAATAAATGGAGAGGAGTAGATAATTGACTTTAATATAAAGTCTTACCCTACCACCTCTTTGAGAAGAGAACATTGGTGTCACAGACAGGTATACTTTTAATATGGCTGCACAGATGTGGATGCTGAGATATGCATTTATTGATCCAATAAATGAACCACATAACTAGGACGAGGATATTTCACCAAATTACCATCAACTTGTTACCAGTTTGCTCCAATAACACGTACCACATGAAGTAAAAAACTAAATGCATAGTCACAAGTACATTACATATCAATACTGCAATGTCTTTTATAGCTCTTTTCTTTTTTCTAACCTTCATGAGCTACTGTGACTATTACACACTTTCCAGCAGTATCCATCATTGAAGAATCTGGTACAGATGCTCAACTAATGAATTCAAGTCAAAGATGCTAAAACAATAACCAAGGTGTCAGACTTGTACGGTCAGAGGTGTTGGAACTAAGGGTGCTGGGGGTGTGGCAGCACCCACTGGCTTGAAGTGGTTTCCATCATATATACAGGGTTTACAATTTTGTTCATTGGCTTTCAGCACCCCCACTATAAAAATTGTTCCAATGCTACTGTCCAGAGTCATTTTACAAAGGTATTTACAGGTCTAGTGGAATTTACAGAGGCACCTAATGAGAGTAAGGCACCTAGTGGGATTTCCAGAAATGCCTAAGCAAGTTAGATACTAATCTGCATCTTTTGGTGCCTAAATACCTTTGCAAATCAGGCCCCTAATGCCTGGACATTGGGGAAGCATATGTTCCTAGTAGAATGGGCAAGCACTGTATCCAAATCCTTTGAAAAATGAAAGACTGCTTGCATAATCCAGGAATATCTCAAAATATGTACATACTAACTGACTAAATAAATACATGAATAAAGGGAGAGCTCACCTTCGAAAGCACTGGACAATTTTCACATAAGCCGCTTTTCCTTTCTAAGCACAGAAGTTAAAAAGCTAAAGCGTTCTTGAATGGTGTTTATTTAATGTATATGCAATATATTGTCACAGGCCATTCTGACTTGGCTAACCTGTTACCTGGCAATTTTGTCAAATACAGACAGGTTCATATTGCAGAGAAATACTGCAATACTGCAAAACTTCATTGGCTTATTACTTAAGCTGGCATACTCCAGGGAGAAAAATGTCGATACATGGGCTTACAAATTAACCCAAATTAAAGAGATCCATATTCCTTCCTGGGTAAAATTTTAAGCACTGAGACACAATAAAAAGATACATGATAATGGCATTTGTTGATAGACTGCACACAGAATGTCAATAAATGTGATCCTTGTAAAGAAGCATGTGTTCCTCCTTGCAATTGCTTGCCTTGGCTTCTGTATTCTGTACTTCTGTATTCTACACATCAAGTCTGATAACAAGAAACTATGATTCCAACCCAAATGCGTCAAGCAGCAATCTCTTCACAGGTTCCTCAACCCACAGTTAAGGAAATACACTAGCACAACCACAGTTTAGAGATAATTTCAATATGAAGATGAAATGAAACTATCTCCACAGCTGGTAAAAATAAGATTTTGGGTCTGGCAAGTCAGGTTAGCATCCTGCAGGGGACAGAAATAGCAAGATCTTCCTTTTTAAGCTGCTCTCCATAAGACTCACCACAGAGTTTGGCAAACATGCTGCCATAATCCTGCTGAGCTTTCCTACTGAAAAAAAATAAACTAGCCAGGTGCACAAAAACATAACAGCTGCTCAAAAACAACAATGCAAAGAGAACCTTAAATGTG
This sequence comes from Trachemys scripta elegans, assembly GCF_013100865.1. Lineage (NCBI taxonomy): Eukaryota > Metazoa > Chordata > Testudines > Emydidae > Trachemys > Trachemys scripta. The sequence continues at coordinate 20,687,845 of NC_048310.1, read as the reverse complement.
CAATTAATATCCATATTTAAAAATACATGAATACAAGAGATAAAGTAATATTTGAATAAATAATTAAATTGAATCTAAAATATTTTAGATTCAAACAGCTAATGATAATTTAATACATTTTATGAAATAGGGGTAAAGAGGAAAGTTTATGTTTACTGGTTAAGCATTTGGAACTATTTCCCCGTTGCAAGCTTCTAAGGGCCAAGGAGGCATTGCTAGCCCATTGTCAGGCAATTTGTCTGTCTTTTCTTCACAGGTCCCCAGAACCCTTCAGAATCATGCCCAATGAACCTTTTTATTAAATACAGAGAATATTAAAAAGTGTCTCTGAATTGGTCTCAATGTACAATCCAATAAAACAACAGCATCGTATTTTATAAAGTTTTAGAAAAGTTTATAAAACAAATGTCATTATTCAGGAACTGGAAGTAGGACTAATTAATTAGGAAATGGAGACAACATATTTAGTGGAACAAGTTTTTTTTGTAGAAAACTACTGCCATACTTTCAGAACAACCATTAATTTTGTATTCATTGGCAAAATATTAGGAAAAGCAGACACTCACCTCATCTTTATAGTGTACTTCATCCACAGCATATTTCTCCCTGAAATATTCAGGATGATGAATCCTTTAGAATACAATAAAAATACAAATACTTGGTGTTAGCCATGTTATAAAATTGAATAGTTTAGGTCAGGGGTCGGCAACGTTCGGCACGCGGCTTGCCAGGATAAGCACCCTGGTGGGCCCGCCAGTTTTATTTACCTGCTGACGCGGCAGGTTCAGCCGATCGTGGCCCCCACTGACTGTGGTTCGCCATCCCAGGCCAATGGGGCCAGCGAGAAGCGGCGCGGGTGAGTGATGTGCTGGCCGTGGCTTCCCGCCGCCCCCATTGGCCCAGGACGGCGAACCGTGGCCAGTGGGGGCCGCGATCAGCCGAACCTGCCGCGTCAGCAGGTAAATAAAACTGGCCCGGCCCGCCAGGGTGCTTACCCTGGCGAGCCCCGTGCCGAACGTTGCCGACCCCTGGTTTAGGTTATGAAAGATGACGCATCGGGTTATTAGCACAACTGTACCATCATAGATATAAACAAATCAAGAATAACAACTTTAATAGACATTGATGTTTCAGTACAATAGCTCATAAGAAAATTTACTATGGTTACATTACTTTAAGGTTTTGACCTAGTTCAGGTCTGAAACTTAGACTTCTTAGGGTACGTCTTCACTTACTGGAGGGTCCAGCGGCAGGCAATCGATGTTCTGGGATCGATTTATCGCATCTGGTTAAGACGCGATAAATCGATCCCGGAAGTGCTCGCCGTCGACGCCGGTACTCCAGCTCGCTGAGAGGAGTACGCGGCATCGACGGGGGAGCCTTCCTGCCGCGTCTGGACCCGCGGTAAGTTCGGACTAAGGTACTTCGAATTCAGCTACGTTATTAACGTAGCTGAATTTGCGTACCTTAGTCCGAAGTGGGGGCTTAGTGGGGACCAGGCCTTAGTCTCCTCCAGTCTAAAATGTCCTGTATTCCCAGAGTAATCCTCCTTGTTAGAGTTGTGAATTGTGCCACACTCATTTGTGTCCAAATTTTCAAAAGGCATGGAAACAACTTGGTGCAAGTGAGTTTTTCACTAACTGATGAGTCCTAGTGATGAATCAACAAGTAAGTTCTAAATCATGTCCCTTCCCACCCTTACCTGCAAAAGGAAAGACTAGTCTATTTTCATGCCGAAAGTAATCACCACATATCATATGTAAATTTGTGGGAGGGTTTTTTGCCAGTCTAATAAACGGAGGAATTACTGATAAAAGAAAAAAAACTTTTAAAATCACAATACTCCTTTAAGTGACACTACCCCATGGCCTCTTCTCATTAATGTTTGTGAGGTATAGAAAAATATCTTGCCTTCTTTTGCATACATTTTTAACATTTTATTTAAACACAACTCAAATTCTAGTCCCTTTCTATACCTAACCTTTTATAATTCTTTTACCTCTGAGGTCTTTGCATACTCTATATTCATTAGCAAGGTTTCTTTTCCCCTCATTCCTCAAATATTTAAGTCATTAAATATTCCAACAATGTTGGGAATAAATTTAACATTTATAATTTTGGCTCTATTTAACAGTTAAACCCTAACTATGAACCCAGTTAACGTATGATAACTGTTGTTTAATGCTCCACTGCAGTGCCTTCAAATTATCATTTATGTCCTCCTGCATTGTTCAAAGCAAAGCTGAGAATTGTTCCTGATGATGTGTAAGTAATTCCTATATTATGCTCACAAATGTGCTGGATTTTATTCTTTTCATTTAGCACAATTTAAGTCAGAGTAGGTCAGATCCTATAGTATACTAGCTCTTCTATTTTTGCAAACTTTTTTTTGTCCTTTGATCAGTAAATTCTCTTTACTATTCTGTGGTCTATGGGAAATTGCTGATAATTCACTTCAAGGTATTCTCTCATTTACTGACAAACTTTCTTTTGAAGAGTAAAAAGAACAGGAGTACTTGTGGCACCTTAGAGACTAACAAATTTATTAGAGCATAAGCTTTCGTGGACTACAGCCCACTTCTTCGGATGCATCCGAAGA
>NC_048310.1:20611412-20684990 GCF_013100865.1 Trachemys scripta elegans | reverse complement strand
CTTCTTCGGATGCATCCGAAGAAGTGGGCTGTAGTCCACGAAAGCTTATGCTCTAATAAATTTGTTAGTCTCTAAGGTGCCACAAGTACTCCTGTTCTTTTTGCGGATACAGACTAACACGGCTGCTACTCTGAAACCTGTCCTTTTGAAGAGTGAGCTTCTCTTTCCTCTCTCTAATCTTTCTAAAATCATCAATACTTAGTTCACTTTTTTCTGCTTGATTTATTGTAGCAAAATGAAGTCACTGAAATGGGTCATATTTAAAATGCCCCCACCCTCATCGGTTGGATTTAATTATTCCAGGACAAATTATTCCAGGATTATGTGCCACAGCTGCACTGCCTCCTACTTCACTGCATTTAGGCTCTGCTTGGTATAAGGAGTTGGCTCCTCTCTGGAATGTTTAAGGCTCTGCCTTAGTTACTTCTCCTTTCTCTGCCTTATTTCTCCCTTCTAGCTATTCTATACTCCACACTGAAGAGTGAAGTATCCTCACCCCTCCCCAAAATCAAGGCTCCCAACGGAGTATATGTGAGGAACTGCCCTGTTCTAAAGCAGAAAGACAGGCACAAGGGGCATAGAGAAGGTTCTAGGTAGACGCTCTACAGCAGTGGTGGGCAACCTGCAGCCTGCCACTTCCCACAGCTCCCATTGGCCAGGAACAGTGAACCGTGGCCATTGGGAGTTGCAGAGGGCCGTGCCTACGGACAGTCAATGTCAGCAAAAATGTGGCCCATCAGGGTAATCTGATTGCAGGCTGTGGTACAGGTTGCCCATCACTGCTCTACAATAAAGCAAAGACAGATTCTGTGCTGCACCACACAAGAGACAGCAAAAATTCTCAGGGGGAAGTGGGAGCAAAGACGGCTTTATGCCACCTAGCTGCTTAGCCTCTTCATGACAGTCACCCACGCCCTGGCCAACTCCTCCAGTTTCTCCCTTGCCATTCTACATACTACTCCCTTCCTCCCCATAAGTACTTCTGCTTCACTAAACTCCACCTCCTCCCCATTCCCTCCCACTACACATCTGGAATCCCACCCAAGGCCCTCGCTGCACGAAGGAAATTCATGGCAGTGTAACTACATTGACTAAATTACCCTGGTGTAAACCCCTAATGTAGATGTGCTGCAAAGCAGGGAATCATATTAATTCAGTAACATACTGAGGCAAGCGGCACTGAGGTAAACCCCACTTGGTGCAGGAGCAGCACAGACACACTGGGGTTATGCATCAGTGTCACTACATCGATGTAAATTTCCTTAACAGAGACAGGTTTTAGATTTCATTTTTGACTAACAAACAAAAAAGAAGTTAAAGTTTTACACTGTCAAAATCACAGGGAATGATACTTCACAGGATGCTGACCAGCAGCATGTTATTTGCAATTAGATTTATTTTCAAATATGTTTAAAATTTTATTTGTGTTGAGAAATACTCATCTTTGTACCTCTGAGGTAGCTAGGCTAAGCTAAGTAGTTACTGTTTTCAGCTGTTTTGAAATATTGTTGTGGACTGCCGGTTTCAAACTTCGGATCAATCGCTATAGAGCATTACAAGAAAAAAAATGCAGCAAGTCATAAATTAATTAGAAGGATTACCTGAATGGAAGATATTATTCCAGTACTATTGGATCTAGTCTCCCCTAACCAATGAGTAATAAAAGAAGAAATAACCTATTATGAAAGGATATTCAGAAGACTTTAGGTAAAAATATTTCTTTTGCCCAGGATTTTTGGAATCAGCAGCTAAGCAGGGATGGTAAGAACACATACAGGACAGTGTGCCCAACATAAGAAATTACCAGACTCCTTTCCGTGTAATTCTATAGCTCACAGTCTATACACTCTAGTAATTTGCACAATTCAGTACTATTATTCTTATTCAAAAGACATTTCAGCAGTTGACCTCAGGATATTTTAAAATAAATTGTGCGTCCTTTTTGTGTGCCATCTGGATACTAGCCTTTAGGGTGCACTTGGTTCATGTTTTCAAGCTTTTTTCGACAACCATGAGGGCTAGAAACAAAAGTTACTAACCTTTCATAACTATTGTTCTTTGAGATGAGTTGCTTATGTCCATTCCACGTTAGGTGTATGTGCACCGTTGCTGGAGATTTTTCCCTCAGTGGTATCTGTTGGGCCAGCTCTAGTGCCCTCTCGTGCCATGAACTTAGGCACCAATAATAGGGGCACCACCAGCCACACAGCCTCTCAGTTCCTTCTTGCCAGCCAACTCCAACAGTGGGGTAAGGAGGGTAGATCGTGAAATGGACATGAGCAACACATCTCAAAAAACAGTTACAACATATTAGTAACCATTTTTTTCGTCTTTGAATGCTTGCTCATGACCATTCCACATTAAGTGACTAACAAGCAGTACCTCAGAAGGTGGGCTTAGAGTTCATGGACATGCTGACTGCAACACTGCTCTTCCAAACCTAGTGTCGTCTCGAGACTGTTGGATGATGGTGTAAGAAAGGTATTCACCCATGACCAAGTTGTGGCCCTGCAGATGTCTTGGATTGGAACCTACATGAGGAACGCTGCTGAAGATGCCTGAGCTCTTGTGGACTGAGGTAGGACATTTGCCTGCTTATAACATGCCCAAATGCAGAAGGTTATCCAGGATGAGATCCTCTGGGCTAACACTGGAAGTCCTTTCATCCTTTCTGCTTCTGCTACAAAGAGTTGCATGGATTTGTGAAAGGATTTAGTCCTCGAAGATGAGGGCATACCTAACATCCAATGAATGAAGCTGCCATTCTTCTGAGTTCTTGTGATGCTTCAGGAAGAAGACTGGCTGGAAAATGGCCTGGTTGCTATGAAACTGCAAAACCACCTTTGGCAGGAAGGAGAGTTGGATTTTATCCTTGAAAAACATCATGTATGGTGGTAAGGGCCTTGATTTCAGAGATCTTTGTGGCTGAGGTGATCTGAACCAGGAAGAATCAGAATATCAGGGTTGGCAGGGACCTCTGGAGGTCATCTAGTCCAACCCCCTGTTCAAAGCAGGACCAATCCCAGACAGATTTTTGCCCCAGATCCCTAAATGGCCCCCTCAAGGATTAAACTCACAACCCTGGGTTTAGCAGGCCAATGCTCAAACCACTGAGCTATCCCTCCCAACTTTCCAAGAGAGAAGCAGTAGAGGGCACAATGCTAGTGGTTTGAAGGGAGGACAAGTGAGCCTTGAAAGAACCATGTTTAAGTGGCACACAGGATGACCCGTGGGGGCATGCACAGGGGGCAGCCGCACCCCCAATAATCATCTCCACAACCATCTGCAGCTTCTGTCCCGGCCCCCGATCTGTGATTCCCTCGCCCCCAAGCCCATCCTCCCCCCCTTTCTACCAGGGTGGGAGTTGGGCTGAGCGCAGCTGAAGAGACATGCCTGGGAAAGGCACTGCAGCTAGTGCTCTCACTGAGCCCCGCTAGATGCTGCCAGAGCAGGGAAGGTGGGCTAGCCGCAGAATTCTGTGAAAGGGGGTGTGGGAAACCTGCTGAGTCCTATCCCTTCCTTGCCCACAGCTTCCAGTAAGTGTTTGGAGCCTGGGACAATGGGGGAAGCAGCGGGGGGCTGGGGTGATGGTTGGGGAGCCTGAGGAAGCAGAGGGAGTTGGTGGAACCAGAAGTGTCAGTAAGTCCCTGGCCGCTGTAAAGGCCTCTGGAGTTGATGGTACCATCAATCTGCTGGTGCTGCAGTGGCTTCAAGGCTTCAGCGGAGCATCCCACACCAGACTCAATGCTCTGGGCTGAGTCAAGACCGTGGGTGGAAGAGTGACCCAGCACAGGTCGCACTTCACTGCCTTCACCATGTCTGTCTTTCTTCTGCACCGATGAGCGCCCTCTCTCAGTGCACTGCTTTTTGTGCTTCTTCCTTGGCGCCGGAGATAGGCAATGGTGGTGGGAAGTGCATGGTGTTGGAGGAGCACTTCATACCAAGGGCAAAGTGCTCAGTGCAGAATCAGAACAGCTTGGCTGAGAGCCGATTCCATTACGATAGCTTTCAGTCTTATCTCTCTATTCCTTTTTGTGCAGGCTTTAAAGTCCCAACAAATCTGACAACAGTCTCTCATGTGAGTTTCTCCCAAACATTTCAGACAACTGGAACGTGGGTCACTCATGGGCACAGATTTGCCACATGCAGCGCAAGGTTTGAACTCTGGGGACCAGAGCATGCTCAGCCCCAAGGGACTGACAGGACGACAGGAGAGAGGGCGTTCTAACTATTTACACTAACACGATCTACAATATATATACACTAAACTATATTTGAAACTAAAACTATGAAACAGAATACAAAAATCACTGAAAAGAAGCCTTGCTAAAGCAAGAGGAGCTGTTCCAGCAGCCACCATGGGCGGGACGAAGGAATTGAGAGGGTGGGTAGCTGGCAGTGCCCCTTATGCCGGCACATAAACATGTGGCACCAGAGGATGCTAGAGCCGGCCCGACAGACACTACTGAGGGGAAAATCTCCGGCAATGGTGCACGCAGCACACACACACCTAACATGGAATGGACATGAGCAAGCACTCAAAGAAAAACTTATATTTTTTAATGAAAGCTCAGATTCTCATTCAATCTCTTTATTTCAGCAGCTGGGACTTTAAAACACAACAAATATCACGAGTTTCACACACACACAAAAATATCATTGTTCTGAGTGGAGGTTTCTGTATCGGCTGTGTAAATACTGCAGGATAAGGCACAACGTGTTTGTAATGCTCACAACAATATACAGCTGAGTGAGGGCCATGTTTATCGTGCTATGGCGTCCGCGCAGGTAATCCAGGCTTACGAAAAAAGGCTTGGTTTTTTCACTGTTGACTTCAGGGAGGGAGGGATGGAGGTAAGTGCATCCTGGGAGGCTAACGCCATGTTCCCATAATTACCCACGCCAATGTTTTAGTCCCATAAGGCTTTGCAAGCCCAACCCAAAATTCCACTCAGCTACGTGCATTGTGAGACAGCTACCCGCAGTGCAGTGCTTGGTGCATCAATGCAAGCCCTGCTAGTGAGGATGCACTCTGCTAGCACAATGAGTATAGCATGGACACACAACATTAACTTGCTTAAATTTGAAGCTCAATGTCAACTTACTTGAAGTCGACTTAACTTTGTAGTGTAGACATGGCCTAAAGGGAAGAGAGGTGATGAGAAGGAGGGTTTTTGTGGTAAGGAAATTGGATACAAGTCATATCAAATCCTAACTTACAAGAAAGTACTTTTTTTTAAAGTCACACCCCAATTTCCATCCCAGACAGCTCACTCACAAGAACTACCATCAGAAGAGTGGGTATAGAGAGCCAGCATTAGAAACTTGCTAGAATTCTAGCAAATAAATAGTAGGCGGAATGACTAGACAAGATAAGATATCACAAACTTATTTTAGCAGCTTTATTAACTATGCTGTGTTTTCTATCTTGAAACCCAATAAAACCTTGATTCCATTGATTAAAACTATTTTAAAGCTACACTTGACTACATTGCACAATAATTGAAAACAACTTCAAATCTTAAGAGATTTAAGATTTTGATACTATCTTGCATGACCTTCTCATAAACAAACTAGGGAAATACAACCTAGATAGAGTTACTATCAGGTGGATGCAGAACTGGTTGGAAAATGGTTCCTAGAGAGTAGTTATGAGTGGTTCACAGTCAAGCTGGAAGGGCAAATCAAAGGAGGTCCCTCAGAGATTGGTGCTGGGTCCGGTTCTGTTCATTATAGTCATCAATTATCTAAATAATGGCATAGAGAGTACATTTATAAAGTTTGAGGATGATAACAAGCTGGGAGGAACCTCCGATTTCAGCAAGTGTTTTAGAGGATAGGATTAAAATTCAAAATGGTCTTAAGTAAACAGGATGAAATTCAATAAGGACAAATGCAAAGTACTTCACTTAGGAAGGAACAATCAGCTGCACACATACAAAATGCAAATGACTGCCTAGGAAGGAGTACTGCACAAAGGGATCTGGGGTTCATACTTAGGGCCCTACCAAATTCGTGGCCATGAAAAACACATCATGGACCATGAAATCTGCTCTCCCCCCGTGAAATCTGATCTTGTGTGTGCTTTTACCCTATACTATACAGATTTCATAGAGGAGACCAGCCTTTCTCAAATTGGGGGTCCTGACCCAACAGGGAGTTGCAGGGGGGGGGTCACAAGATCATTTTAGGGGGGTTGTGGTATTGTCCCCCTTACTTCTGCACTGCTTTCAGATCTGGGCAGCTGGAGAGTGGCAGCTGTTAGCCAGGCACCCAGCTGTGAAGGCAGTCCCCGCCAGCAGCAGCGCAGATATAAGGGTAGCAATACCATACCATGCCATCCTTGCTTCTGCACTGCTGCTGGCGGCTGTGCTGCCTTCAGAGCTGGGCTCCTGGCCAGCAGCCACTGCTCTCCAGCTGCCCAGCTCTGAAGGCAGCACCATTACCAGCAGCAGTGCAGAAGTATGGGTAGCAGTACCGTGACACACTCTAGAAACTCCTTTATGAGTCAAGACCCCATAAAATACAACACCGTGAAATTTCAGATTTAAATAGCTGACATCATGAAATTAAAGATTTTTTAAATTCTATGACCGTGAAATTGACCAAAATGGATGGTAAATTTGGTAGGGCCCTAATCATAGTGAATCACAAGCGAATATGAGTCAAGAGTGCAACACTGTTGCAGAAAAAAGCAAATATCATTCTGGGATGTATTAGCAGGAGTGTTGTAAAGTAAGACAAGAAGTAATTCTTCTGCTCTATTCCACCCTGATAAGGCCTCAGCTGGAGTACTGTATCCAGTTCAGGGAGCCACATTTTGGGAAAGATGTGAACAAATTGGAGAAATTCCAGAGGAGAGCAACAAAAATGATTAAAGTTCTAGAAAACGTGACCTATGAGGAAATATTGAAAAAAATTGGGTTTGTTTAACCTGGAGAAGAGGGGGGAGAGAGAAAGGGGACATGATAACAGTTTTCAAGTACATAAAAGGTTGTTACAAGGAGGAGGGAGAAAAACTGTTCTCTTTAACCTCTGAGGATAGGAGAAGCAGCAGTGGGCTTAAATTGCAGTAAGGGAGGTTTAGGTTGGACATTTGGAAAAACATCCTGTCAGGGTAGTTAAGCACTGGAATAAATTGCCTAGAGAGGTTGTGGAATCTCCATCATTGGAGATTTTTAAGACCAGGTTAGACAAACACTTGTCAGGGATGATCTAGATAACACTTAGTCCTGCCATGAATGCATGGGACTAGACTAGAAGACCTTGTGAGGTCTTTTCCAGTCCTATGATTCTATAAAGATTTGATATTACCATAAGAACTCCATTAAACTTTTCATTTTACTTTAAAGTACTTTATGGCAAGAGTATAAAAATGCAAACATGATGAAATAGTGTTTTAGTTTTCAGAACTCCAGTCAAGAGAGCTATGTATAATAAAGTGCATCCACATTACAAGTGATGAATACTAAATTAAAGTTGTGAGCAGAATTTATGAGATGACAACTATTGTTGAATGAAATGCATGTATCTAAGCCAATTTCTAATATTTTGATACCTTTGATACCGATTTTTTTTTTTTTTTGCGCTTAGATCTGTAAACATTGTTCCTACCAACCTTCAATATGTAATCAGTTACTCCTACTGATGGAATACGTAACTTTTCACATGAATCTTTTTAAATTTTTAGGACATTTTTCTTTTCTGTTTTTTCAGTGGATCTATTTTAAGGTGGAACTCACTTTTTTTATTTATTTATTTTTGCATAAGCCCTTGTGTTGAATCTCACTTTTATCAAACAATAATAAATAATTATTCATAATGTATTATGAAAAACAATTAATTTTCTGGTTGAAAAAATTGTTTACATCTATTAAGATTCTTTTCAGTTACCAAAAGTTGAAGAAACAGTCTGGAGTCAACGTCAAATGCTTTCTGCCTAAACAGATGCTTAATTTAAAAAACTGGAAAGTCATAAGTTCCCTTTGTGACATTTCAAATTTTATTTTTTAAAAAGGGCAGAGATAAAAAAAAAAGTTGGAATAGTAGTTAATTTTTCAAGGTTTTTTAATGCTAATTACTGAAAAGTCATTTAAATGTCACCTTGTCAGCAAAGTATGCCCAGGCACCCTACAATAAAAGTAGCTCAGCAGCAGACTGAATTAAAGAAATCTTAAATCTGATCTTACGGACAGAGGAGAGAGTTTGTAATTATTCACATTTTCCTTTCTTAATATGTTAAGACTAACATCATCATGGATACCATTTAGCAATGCATGAACACTCACTTGTTATTGTCTCAATATTATTTTAGTAATATTATGAATCTCTTTGTAACTCAAATCAAGATACATCTGTACATGCATCTTCAATACAGACTCATGGCCTTATTTTTCCTCATTCTACATAAACAACAGCCACTGAGAGAACTGGGTACAACAGCATATCGTGGACAAAATGGCAACTATAATATACTGTAGTAATCAAGTATAGTATCTGGCAAATGAAAAGAGTTAGTTAATGTGTTTATTCACACAGTTGGAATATTTATTCCAATGGTGGCTCTGTAGACATTAACAAAGTACTCCTGTTCTTTTTGCGGATACAGACTAACATGGCTGCTGCTCTGAAATCTGTAGACATTGTTGTCTGTAACATGCACAACTCCACTGACATCTGTAGGAAATGCTCCAGCAAATATAGTCAATAGAGTATGGCATAAGAACCAAGGCCACCTTTGAACCTAGAGACACAGTTCACACACAGAACAAGGAGATGAATGAATACTGAAAAGCTAACTGTGCATTTATTTTATTTTGTTATTGCCTATTATTAAGAGATAGAATATATTTTCCTTAATTGGGGTTAAACATAATGTTAACCTTCTGCACTCTTATTAAAAATGTAACAGCCATCTACGGTTTGCATCACTACACAATATTGTATTAGTCTGCTGAAGCCCATGGATTCTGCAATGTCTAAGTAAAATGCCATTCAGTTACAAAGTGGTGCAACAGACTCAATGTGGACTTTCTTGCTTTTGTCAGTTTGTCCTATGCTATTTTCACATACATTTTTCATTTCACATAATGAGAATTGCAATAGGATTTCTATGGAATGATTACACTGACAGTTCACTTTCACCTTCATGGTATGCTATCTTTTGCCTTAAGCTAACCTCCAAACCCATTCAGCTGCATTCAACACCTCCTCCTAGTTATGTTCTCTTTTATTCAGCTTATTTAACTATGCAGATGGATGAGAAACATCAGAATCTTAACAAATAATTTAGTTTTTATGTTTATTTTTCCAGCATGGGAAGAATCAATCCAACATTTTTGGAAAGTATAATTTAAAGGTCAAAGAGACTTGATATGAGAAAGTAAATTTACATCTAAGTTATGTATGACTAACATGTACTATAACCAATCATGACATTGTTTGATGGTTACACAGAACTCTGTGGTGTATTTTAAACCGTGGCTTGTTTGTACGTTGCAATTACGCAGAAAGGTCTTACCTCACTGCTACATCCCAAAAGAAAGAAAGAAAGAATTATAAACATTATGTATTAAAGCAAACTCAAAATATTAGATAATGGGTCTCCTGTGAAAGGAAGACACTAAATTAATATCATGCAGTGTAGACAACAATGAAGTATTCCAGGCTATCTGACCACCTGCATGCTGTTAATGAATATATAATAGGGCCAAATAAGCCTCACCTGCAATTTCCAATAGCTGAAGTCTGCCTTCAGTTAAAAATACCATTGTGATTCATTCAATTTACTTTAAAAAGATCAGTAATACCTTCTAAATGAAAGTCAGCAACCATTTTGAGATTCTATTAGTATGTCAGGGAGAAAGACAATAAGTTCTGAAAGGAGGCAAGACATGCCATACTAAAGAGCGTTTAATATGATTAAAATGTAGACCCATAAGCTTTGTCCATTTACTTACTGTGTTAGCCTTAGGCTCCAAGCCCCTTGTAATAACATCTCTTTTTAATAACATACAAGTGGTAATTATAAATAAGATTTAACATAGCTGGAGAAAAAACAGAGTAGATGAATATGAAAGAGGCTACATAGTAAAACAAAGTCTAAAGGAATAGAGCTATGCAAGATGCTTCTCAGCGTAAAGAAATCCAAGAACAGTTCCTTAAAAGATCCTGCATCTATTATGTTCTCGATTACGTGAGAAGTTATTGAAGCTCTTATCCCTTTAATGAGAACAAGGGAATTCTGAAAGCTTTGAGAGAGTAGAGTTAAATCCAGCAGGCTGTACAGTCAAGAGTATTTCTTCTTTAAGAAAAAAAAATATTTATATGCAACAGTATCACTTCCTCCATTCCAAATTTACTTTCAAGTTCAGAACAATAGATTTAACCCACTAGATTCTAGTAAAAAGAGTATATGAATATATGAGTCTACTTAAGGTATCTTTACGCAGCACAAATTCGCCCAGTCACTAGAAAGTCACTAAACAAAACAGGTCACACAGTAATCCCTCTTCCCACCTTTCAAAATTCACGCACATGCATGCAAACACACACCTTGCCAATAATTAGACAAGCTGAACAGAAAACATCAACAACCATACAGAAATGGAGTAAGAGATGAGATGCAAGAGCGACATTTTAATGCTGTCAAGAAACTCACCCCTCATTACAATAGCATCAGGTTAACAGATGGCGAAGTGTTAACAAAACAAGAGGTTGTCAAGAACTGCTAGAAGGAACACAGGAGGCTTTACAAGACACCAACAGATGTTCCTGGCTCTGTCAAAAATAAGGCACTCACCTATGCATCAAAAAAGGAATTTTACCTGTACAGAAAAGGTGAAGAAAAAAAAAAAAACTAGATATGGAATATAAAATAGCCCAAATGGGCTTGACAGTACCATGAGTTGGTACCTATTTCCTAATTTCGTCAGGTTTTGGTGCCAGGAAAAAAAAAAGTCTCTTGCATACAAGTATGCAGCTTTACTCTGTTGCTTTTGATGGATTTCAAGAGTAAGATGGATTTTTGAGAAACCATTAACCAAGCAGAATTCAAAAAGGAATTGAACTGAAGGTCAAATGTTCAACCTGATGGGTTTGATTGAAAAAGGCAAAGTAATCGAATCTGCAACTTTAGCCAAGTCTTCTTGATTACTAGAGTGGTTGAGCCCACTCATATGCAAGAGGAGATGATACAAGATGCAGGACTCCCTAAACACATAGATTACTTAAAAACAATACAATTCTATAAACAATTTCTGGGCTCTGTTAGCCTGTAGTGCTCAGTGAATTAGAAATAATGCATTAAAGGACTATTTCACACCTCAGACTACAATTCTGTCTGGCCCTGACAGCGACCAAACACTATAATGTGATTGTTCAGCTGGTGCAAGTCAAATTAGCAGTCTCAATACTGTTACTACTAGACTCTTCACATCACAAGAGTATCATCATCATAAATGGCACTCTTGGACTAAATATACATGAAGCCTGAACTACCCTCTCACTGCTAGAGTTGGTGCCTCCGCTACACAGTAGAAGCACATTGGCAGGGTATCCTTCAGAAGCTTGCACTGTTGTTGCCCAAACTGTGCCACTTTGAGAATAAAGGATTTGACTGTACTGAGATGGCAATCATGCAACTATACAAGTACTACACTGAAAATATTATATCTTAATTTCTCAGTTCCAGGATATTTATGAAAGCCAGGATCTCAGGACTGCATGTAGAGAACTGTAGAAGACAGAACATTAAAAATTATAATAGTTGAACAACAAGATTGGCAATTTTGAGAAAAAGTGCCATCTTAACAGTGCTACAAGCATGTTATTAAGAGACTGTTGACTTGCTTGAGCCCTGTATTTGATGGACTTTAAGAAGTAGCTATACATTGAAGACATTTTCTGGATTTTATTTAGAAAAAAATTCCACCACAAAACCAAAACCACGGTTATGGTGTGTCCTCTCCAGAATGCATTGCAGCAGTTTCAAGTACTGTCAGAACACACATCTGTCATCTTCAGTTGTGCTAGTATACAAAGAAATAGCATTCTGTACTTTTGCAGTGATTTTCAGAGGTTTCCAAAGAGCTTTAAAAGGAGTGGGTCTCATTTCCCCATCATACAATAAGAGAACTAAGGCACAGAGAAGTTAAAATAACTTGCCCAAGGCCACACAGTGAGTCAGTGAGCAGAGAACAAAAACAGAATTTAGACCAACCCAATACCTTATCTACTGGCCCACGCACTCTCTCTGACAAACAGATGAGGTTTGAGAATTTCTGATGTATAAGCAACAGGGTCGGGGGGGAAGGGGAGTTCAGAACAGAGCTCAGATGTGCAAAACTCTAAAATTACAAGAGCAAAAGTGGGGACACCATGGAATGTAGTGTCCTAAAAGAATTCTACTGCACTATTACACACATTGGATCTCATCTACTTTTCCATTCTAGGTTTGCCTCTGTTTGTTCTACACCCCCACAACCAACCAACCAGGCAGATTTTCCCCTGTTCATTCACATTGCAATGTCTTCTCTCACCTTGCAATGTTCACTTTGTAAAAGTTACAGTTGTCACAGCTTGGGGGAACTGTACCTGCATTTCCCTTCAGTGGCCTAGCAAAGGCTCCAGCTTCCCAGCTATTACCTCCCTTGGGTGGACACATGAGTCATTGGATTCTTACCAGGGTATGTCCAGGATGCACAGTTCCCTGCCTTCACTGTGTATTTCCCAGCAAAAACAATCTGCTGAAATAGGCCTGCTTGCTTTCTCTTCAGAGACTGATAATGGAGTGATTGCTACAGGTAAGTTACTACACAGACTTTCTACTCAAGCCTACTTTATTCTTAATGTAAAAATCACTATTAAGAAACCAACACTAAAATACTAATAAGCTTACCAGATATCACCCCACCCTAGGGGTTTCTTTGTGGATTACAAATTCATCACAGCTTCCCCTCATAACAAGCACACAATCTTATGAGGCCTCAATAGGCCAACTCCATGGACCAAGGGTGCTGTCTGTCTGTTTGCTGGATCAGGAAGAAGGCCCTGAGTCAGTTTAAAACCCAGGCTTCTATCCAAAAGGCTTTTTTGGTCTTTTGGTCTCTGGAGGTGGTGCAGAATCTTTCTGGAGCACTCATGTAAAATCCCCTATGGGCATTTCTTTGACTGCAACTGACCTTCCAGATAACAGCTTTTGAATCTTTGAACAAAAAATCTTTTGGCATGCCTGCTCAAAAGAAAACTAGGACTTGGTGATACTGCTGAGATGTGATTAGGAGCTTATTGCACTGTACTATATATTCCTTGTAGTATTTATAAATTTAATATATAAAATAAATACTTGGTGGGTTTAAGAACATTCTCTTGGCACCAGAGGCCTGTATAATACATACTTATGCAAGAATTTCAACTTTCTGTTGTGATGGATTAAATCATAGCAAGGTTATTAAAAAAAAATTCCAGTGCAAACACCATTAAGTAGATTTAGTTACTTTAGTGTTAAATTCATTCTCCTCCACATCTGAATCTGAAGAAAAGAGCTTTAACATTTACTAAAATTGCATATTCAGGTATTTCTACATGATCTTAGAACTTGTAAATTCAGCATATATCTGGCAAGTCTTGCTCATGCAAGTAGTCTCACCAAAGTTAGTAATGGAAAAATAATGACAAAAGTTGCGGTTACCAACCTTTTTCAATTAGAAATACATAACAAAGACGTTTAAACAATTAGTAGGGAAGGAAAGTCCTGTACAAATAACTATTGATTACAAAAATTGATAAAGAGATACTTGGAAAATGTGAGCATGTAACATGAACTGGTAGACTTGTACATAGCTGGCATATTAAGAGAGTCAGCCAATGAAGTTCCTGTACCATTGACAATTTTTGAGAAGTCAGAGAACTAGGAAGGTACTTGCAGATTAGAGAAATGCAGTTATCATCAAATGTGGCAAGAGCAATCCTGACAATTATAATGTAAGTCAAATGAACTACTGGAACAAAGGTATGGAAGGCAGGTGTGGAAATTACTACACTTATGGAGAAGAATACAATAATAAGGAATAAGCAGCATGAGGATTTACACAGAACAGATCTTGCCAGACAAATGTGATTGCTTTTCTGGATAGTCCCCAACACATTCCATTTTAGGGAGAAACTTAGAAAGCACTAATGCTGAAAGAGACCCAGGGGTGAGCCAGCAATATAGTTTGGAATGCAATACCAAAATACATACAAAGTACAATTTTGGGCCACACAGAGAGAGTACTATATTACAGAGGCGGCCACAGCCTGCATAAAGCATTGGTATGGCCATACCTGAAAAACTGTATTCAATTTGAAAAACCCATACAAAGAAGAGGAGCAATGGTCACCTTTAAAGCCACTGAACACCTATCTGTTGAAAGAGCTGGGGGAGGCCACTCAGTTTGCACAGTGCCTGCTTACTGTAAGCTTTGCCTTGCTGAAGCCAGAACCTAAGACTGCACCGGAAATAACGGAGTTCAACAGTGATTGAAATGAATACTACCATGGCAGAAGAAGATAAACGTGCAACACCAGTTTTCCAGGAAGGTTACTCATTTACCATACTGCATGTCATTTAACAGGAGAAGCACAGTCAACTGAAGCCTCACAAGTCAACAACCTCCACCCTAGAAAGAAACATCATTTGAGAAAGCAATACCACAGCTCCATACTATAATTACAATCCCCACACACAAACCCACAGTAAGAACAGTAAAGGTGAGGCAGTGCAGTCTTGACAGGACTTGGAGATCTGAATCCTAATCTCCAGTCTTCCACTTACTCACTGTTTGGCATTCAGCGGTCACCTGAACTGCCATTTTCAGAAGTGGCAGTAGGTGCTGAGCATTTCTGAAAAAATCAGCTACAAGCTGTCTCAAGTTCAGAACCCAAAACCATAGGCTGATTTTGGCTTTAACCTGTTAGGCAATGGTGAAAGCGATAAAGTGATGTGCTCATTAGGGTGTTGGATTAACATTTGTACCATGCTATGAAGATAAAACTTTTATATAAAAGTGTTCATTCACAAATAATATTTGTGCTGTAAGGTAGCTACCAGTCAAGCATAGCTTCTCCATGAAGATGTTACTTAAAATGGAATGCAGAGTTAGATTAATGCCTCCACCGCTAAGCAACCCAATGATATTTCAGTTTCTAAAAACATATGAAACGGTGTATAAATATTTGCTCAGTCCCCATTTAATATACATTTCTTCAATTAAAAGAAAGCATGAAAGAGTTAAAGTATTTTTATTTTCACTAAAAACTGTTCTTTATATGGCAAGGCAATTAAGTTATTTTGGCATGTGCTGCACATAAAGCAGCTGTTGTACAGTATGTTTCACTTTACAAAATATCTTTAATCAGTGCAGTGACTAGTTCTGTCATTTATAATTAAGGCAAGGAAAATGGCAGGTGCAGCATTAATTAGTAAAATTGAAGTCTCTGCAAGATATTCAGTCATACTAACTTAGAGAGGATTAAGTATAAAAACAAAACATGCTAATGGTTTTGCATCACATAATCTTGGAAATACATTATTAAAAAGTGCTAGTGTATTTCCATTTTTGTAACCCATATATTTTTCTTGACTTTATGAAATATCTTGCTAGGAAAATGAGAAGAGGAGGAACAGATACTTCTCAAAAGCAAGACATTTCTCTAAAACATCCTGGAAGAATTTCTCTGCCATCCAAACACCAAGAAGGAGGTTGAATCAAAAGAATTATATAAAATGGCTCTCCTCGGTCGATGCCCAAAACAGATCCTTCAGCCAAGGAAGATACCATCTAAACACTAGGGAAACTGCTCATACTCAGTTCCCATATTATTAAGAGCCTAACTGCCATATAAATAGTTCTATCACTTTAAGATTTGCAGTGGACCCGTAAGTCCTATAGGTACCCTCAAAAGAACAAGATTATCCTGTAGCTGTCATCTTGGAATTATTCCTTATGAAAATGTTCCCTGCCCACTTTTGCAGTCATGAGATATTTGAACACATCAAAAATCAAAGTATTTCTTCAGTTCATATAATCACAAAATCATAAATATAGGGCTGGAAGTGACCTGAGGAAATCATCAAGTCCAGCCCCCTGTGCTGAGGCAGGATCAAGTAAACCTAGACAGTCTCTGACAGGTGTTTATCAAACCTGTTCTTTAAAAAAAACACCCTTCAGTGATGGAGATTCCACAACCTCCTTTGGAAGCCAGAGCTTAACTACATTTATAGTTAGAAAGCTTTTCCTAATATCTAACCTAAATCTCCCTTGCTGCAGATTAAGTCTTTTGTTTCTTGTCCTACCTTCAGTGGACATGCAAAACAAATTGATCACGGTCCTCTTTATAACAGCCCTTAACATATTTGAAGATCTAATTACCTTTCATGTTAAGCTTGACTGCTCTCACCTGGAGAACTTTATCTCCACCATCCAATTGATACTTGAGCATTGTGTTGGGTCTTCTCAAGTTTTCAAGCTCATTAAACTGAACTTTACTAGTCCTTGCCTCCTGCCTTCATTAGATACTATTTGTTGTATTTTAACTCTGCCTCATATGGGGTTACGTCTCCATTAGAGCTTTGTATCATCACTTCAACTGTTAATTGATATTGCATTAGCAGTCAGAAAACTCACTGGCTTAAAGATAAGCAAAGCAGTCAATGAAAAAAAACCTGCAGCTGGTGAGATCAAGATTGCAATAGTCATGATCACATTTGTAATCCAACACTCTGTCCATCTTGAAGCAAATTCTCTCTGTGACACTGTCTTTGGCTAAATAAAATCATAAAAATAAAAAAGTTCAGTAGACCCATTTCTGAAAGATGCACAAGAAAAAGGTTAACTTCTCCACTGGCTAATCTGCAGAATTTACTTAACAGCTCTCTAGATGTGTAATTGTGTGTGTTTCCTTAGATGTGCAGCAAAAAGGAAATTTAATTGCCTCAAAAATTAGATAGAACTACAGAAAATTAACAGTTAAACAGAATCTTAGGAACAACTGATAATCCTTTAACATTTATACAGAGAACTCTTAAGACTCACTCATGCTATCTCTTTGTATCAAGACAGAAATGCATAGAGAAAACTTCCCACATCTACCTTATATACAAATAAAAAACAATGCAACAAATAAATTAAAATCCTTTTGCATTATGAACTGGGAGACTAGATGCTACAGACACATCTAAGACTGCAGAATACTGTACAACAAGGATAAAAGCAATTTGCATTGCTCTGATGTTAAATAACAGTTTCCTCAGTGGGTTGAGAGTACCTTTTGCATCTGCATGCAAGAGAACTTCCAAGGCTAACCACGTTAGATAAATAAAAATGGGATGGAAGGCAAACTAATTTGCTGTTTTTCTTTCAAAACTAATTTTGACTTAAAATTGAGACTTCGGGAGAGGAACTAAACCTCAACACAGTGCGGTACCTCCTGCCAACTAGCTTATGAAGCAGGACTTCTGATTCACAAATGAGTCATTCATCCATCTTTCTGACAAGTAGTAAAGGGACATGACAGTGGCTGACAAAACAAAACAAGAATCAAACAAAGGGATTCGGTAAGGATAGGGAGAGGAGTCTGGAAAACAGAAAGATACCAGTGATGATAAAATTATTCTAATATACATTGCAAGGAGAGAATTACAACAAAACTCAGTTTTACCAAAATCTTTGATGCAAGAAACCTATAATTCACTAAACAAATTGATGATGAATGCCTCACAACATTAGACTGAAAAGGCTGTAAAATGACATTACAAAGGAATAACGCTTGATGGGGAAATACAACATGACAAGATGGATACTGGATACATTTAGAAGGCCTTTCTTTCAGATCAGACATTCATGATCAGTGTGGGCAGCAAGCAGCATATCTCAACTAGCATAAAAGAACCAAGGAGGGGGTAGTAAAGCTTTATCTAAAACAGGCAAATAGCCTACACTGGGAATAGAGTTTATGGTGTACTTGTGGGAGTTAAGTAGCATCTACACTTTGCCAGACAGGTGCACCTTTTCTACTAGAACATTTCCGATAATAATATTCCACTCTAAAGTGATCATAAACAATTTCAGTTCCAAGGTAGCTTTAAGACAATAATAGTCACATAATCTCTCTCGGAAGACAGCAGACATGCCCTGCCATATGGTCTATCTAACAGTTCAGCGCATGGGATTGGCTGCAACTGTATTCCTCAAAATTAGCATTAAAATGAAAAAGTAAATGAATATAAAAGGGCCACTTTCTCAAGGGCTATGGTATTGAGGAATTTTTACTATAAAAAGTGAACTGATACAACAGGATCTGGAAAGAGAATTGCTTATGTCCTACAAGAAAGAGCTACAAACAATCTTCTAATCGTTCGGTGGTTAAGACATTGGTCTGGGACACAGAAAACTGAGGTTCAACTCTGCTAGAGATCTCCTTTTCTGACTTTGACCCTGCAAAAACTTACTCACAGGCTTAAAGTCATGAACATGTATAACTCCATGGAGTACCACAGGACCAAACACGCAAATAAAATTAAGCATATTCTCTTTCTGTGCCTTAGTAAAATGAGTTTAAATATTTCCCTACCTCACAAGGATGTTGTGAGGATATCATCATTAATGTTGAACTGATCAGATGTATGGTGATAGTCTCCAGGCCAGAACCTCAAAGCATTGAAAACTGAAGTTTTTTTAAATAAAGCACTATATACACACCTATGAGCTATATACTACAGATGAACACCTATTTGCAACTAAGCATTGTGAAAAATGAGGGCAGTAGCTGCATTAACCATCATGCATTCTATAAACAGATATCTATATATCTGTGGGTTTGATGGATTAGGTTGCTAGTTAAGGGTTAAAGTCAAACCTTTTGGGTTGCAGAAACCAAATGAATGACTGCAGCTAACCTTATTTGATTGGTGCCCAAATGGACAATACTTTGAATCTACTATTGGGAAACCACAGCCTATCCCTTCTGAAGAAATATATAAACTGTTTTGCCCAGGCATAGAGTCCCAAGTCAGGTCTTTGGAACAGATAAAAGTCAGCCTATGAGCTGAGGAGAGACACTCACTGAACTGGGGAAGTCAGACAAGGTGGCAGGAGTTGCAGGGGGCATCCTGTCTCCCCCAACCCCAAAGCTTGGGGCAGCCTGGATTAAAGAGAACCTACCTAAACTGGCAAGGAAAGGTTGGGTTTAGGTAAGAAATACAACAATTAAACCCTATATGTGTAACTCTGCTTCAGTTTCTATGAACCAATAAATCACATTTGTTTTTGAAGAAGCTGTCCTGAATCACTGCTAAAGTTTACCCTGGGAGCTTGTGACCCAAAGATACAGTGGTAAATGGGGGAGTTGTAGCCTTGTGATACAGTCTAAAGTCAGGTGAACTGGGGGTTGCACTCAATAGTGCAGGTGTAGGCCTGTCACCTGTGCCCATGGTGGGGAGGGGGGAAATCACAAGTACAGCTCATCCCTGATCCATAACAAGCACATTTTGGGAAACTAAGATTCAGAAGACTGAAACAGGATATGGATCTGAAGAGGGAAAACTGATTAAGAAGTAAACAAAAGACAAGAGCTCTTGATCCTTTAATATGCAAAAATCCTTGTTAAGTAAGAATCAAAAGTGCCTAGATGATTTTGCGAGCTAATGAAGCATCAGTTTAGGATTCGATCCAAGGAGAAAGGCTTGTTTGCAAATCTGGGCATTAGCAATTTCAGCATCCACACACTTCCAGCGCTCTGTTCATAAGCCTACGGGTTTTATAACACCCAAGTCACTTTAGCAAAGTTTGCAAAAGGTTTACCAAAAAAGTACTGCATAGTAATATGCCAGAGCACAAGCTTTCTGGCTGGATGTGATTTATTCAATAATGCAGAGTTAATGGAAGGTCTTGAGGGCTTAAGTTGAGAATCAGGTTTAAAAGGGGGAAAAGGAGGCTCTTAAAAAAAGAAGTCTCCTGCCTCCTGGCTGAGCAAGATTCAAAAAGTAATTGGACATTTCTACAGATATCCAGAATTGACATAATGGATTACAACAGTTTTGGAAGGGATATCAAACCTGATATTTCAGGTCTTAAACCAAGCTCTAATTATTAGATATTGGGAGAAGACCTAATTTGAAGGGTAGATTAACCCACACCTGCGCAGCGAGGGGTTCTTACACTTTCCTTTGAGGCATCTGGCACCAGCCATTGTCAGAGACAGAATATGGATTAGATGGACCTCGGGTCTGACAAATCTTATGTTCCCAATGGCGAGACAGCCTCAGGAGAATGGAGAAAAACCATTGCAAGGGGGCAGATTGATGAATGAATCTCCTGCTTCACAAAAGATGGGAACTGTTACCAAAATTTACCCATCAGAAAGTGCATATATGCATACATTAAGCAGCATGTATGTACACACAAACTACCGAGTTGGTTCTATAATTTGGTAAAATGCCTTGCTATTGATATATTTTGTTATATTTTCTTAAATGTCAGGGCATGGGGGAAGGGAAGAGGAGGCTGCACCATAACCCTTAAAAATAAAGAACTTGTTACCTAACAGAGTTTTGGAAGAATCATTTTAAAACAACTTGAAAACTACACCACCACCATCAATTTAAAACACAATCCTGAATTTCTTAAGTTAATGAGAGATACAGATGTTCAATAAATTCAAGATGAGGCCTTTAATAAGACACAAATTTAATCTGCCCTAATAATACTTGAGGGTCCAAGCCTCAATGCTGTACCAGGCAGAAGGTGCTCAGTGCTTCACAGGATCCACTTACTTGGGTACTTTATTTATACAGGCAGCATCATGATATTTTCATTTGGTTTTATTTTGTTCTTACAATTGATTGAAGTGCAAGCAGGTCAAGTGACTTACCAAAGGTCACATGGCATGTCAGTGGCTCAACCAGGATTATCAGAGATTGGGACAATAAGAGTTTAAACTGATGTACAATCAATATAAAATCCTAAGTGATCTTTTGATTAAATATATTATTAGAATGTATATAAAATGAGGTGCATTCAGCTTAGTTCAGTTCTTGTCAAATCTAGTGAATGCTTCATAGACTATCCCATAACAAAAATGTCAGTTGCTAGCAGTCTCAGCAGGGAATCCAAGAACCGAGTGGGGTAACGAAGACTGAATTTTCTTCTTACCATTAGAAGTGGCCCTCCCAAGTCAAGGTTGAGGTAAATTGGCAAGGCAGCCTAAGAAAGCTTGCTGTACAGTTTTCCTTGTTCTGTGTTTAAACAGAAGATTTCAAGTCTCCAATGTGGTTAATCCAGCACCTTTCACTACCATTAAAAGCCACTTTAAGAACTGAAATATCAACTAATTACATTATGCACACAGTTAACAGCCAGATACATCAGAATTGTAAAATAAGTCGCTAGATTGAAAAAGATGTCTTACTTTCCCATCCAAACTGCATAGCTTTCAGGGAGCTTGGGGACAAAGACAATGGATTTTCCAGTATCAACATCAATTGCTCCATAGCAGTCTGGTTCAGTTACTCCAAAAGTCCAATGAAAATAAGATTCCTATATAAATAAATCAAATATCATTACTTTATCCCTCAATTGCCCCACCCCCAAAATACTAATACAATACACCAGCATACTAACAGTTCATTAATATTAACTCCTATTTCTGTGGGCTCGAATAAGAACGTTTTTGTTTTGTGCATCAAATTTTTGTAGATTTTGTGATAATGTAGACCTCATTTCATTTCACAGTGATACAAACCTTACTTTGAGGTACTGGCAAGGTCCAGGAACTAACAATTATTTCTTATATGACATGTTATTGTATACAATAGATTCTTCCTTAAGGCTTACAATCTCAAACAAGATAAGAAGAAACAGCCAGTCAAGAGACAAGACAAGAGCAAAGCCTATGGGCACATTGTGCCTGTGAGCCACAGCCCTAAATTGCAGCAGAGTTTGGACAAATTAGAGGGGAAAGAGTGAGTTCCTTCAGAGAGGAAGAAGCTGTAATAAAAAAATGGCACAAGATTATCAAGACCTGGAATCAAGGGATATTTTGCATTGGAAACAGAAAGGAATGGACAAAACTCAAAGATGAGGCAGAGATAGAACAACAAAATTTGACAAGGATGGGCTGGTGAGGCAGAGGCAAGAGAGATTGGAGAATAAGCCTCCACAGATTGTGTATCATTCTCCCCTAGATACCAGACAGAATGTATTAAGCAGCCTGCTGTCATAAAAGATAAAATTTACTTCCCCCCTCCCCCGCCTTTCTTCAAAATGTAAAAGTTCAGTTCACAGAACTGAAGCAGTACTCTACAATTCATTTTATAACTGGCAAAGCAGAAAACTGTCCACTGTAACAAGAAAACCCAACTAAGCTTGACTCTAGCTAAAAATCATTCAATTATCTTCATCATCTAATGACAATCAATGATGTGTTCAACGTGAAAGTAACAAGTAACAAAATCCTGCTTGGGCCAACAAAGAAATAACTAATACATAAATACCTGTGTAAGTTATAATTTATTAAGTTTAGGTCCAACGTGCAAGTTAAAATACATATCCATGCCCTTCCACAGTTTGTGTGTGTTCAGATCTGGCATTTAAACCCACGTTTATATTTGTTGGGGGAGAGGGGGGGAAAAAAATCAATAAATTAATGAAAGATTTTTAACCTGTGTTAGACCACTCATATTTAGCAAAATGCACAGTCAGGTAGAAGATTACGGCTTCTATAATCCAAGCCAGACAAAAACTAAGCAAGTCTGAGACCTGGTCTACACTGTGGGGGGAATTGATCTAAGTTACGCAACTTCAGCTACGTGAATAATGTAGCTGAAGTCAAGTATCAGAGGGGTAGCCGTGTTAGTTTGGATCTGTAAAAAGTGACAAAGAGTCCTGTGGCACCTTATAGACTAACAGAAGTATTGGAGCATAAGCTTTCGTGGGTGACGAAGTGCGTATTCACCCACGAAAGCTTATGCTCCAATACTTCTGTTAGTCTATAAGGTGCCACAGGACTCTGTTGCTTTGTAGCTGAAGACGATGTACTTAGATCTACTTACCGCGGTGTCTTCACTGCGGTAAGTGACGGCTGACGCTCCCCCCGTCGACTCTGCCTGCACCTCTCACTCCGGTGGAGTACCGGAATCCACGGGAGAGCTCTTGGCGGTTGATTTATTGCATCTTCACTAGACGCGATAAATCGACCCCTGCTGGATCGATTGCTCCAGAGGTAAGTGTAGACATGCCCTTAGGGTAAAGGCTCACTTTCTACATGTACTGTTATTATCAAATATTTATAATGCACTAGTGCCTAGAGGTCTCAACCAGGTTGGGGCCCCATTGACCTAGGCAACATGAAAACATATAGTAAATAAGCAATTAAAAAGAAGAGCAACCCTAAGCCATATAAGTATTGTTGTTACAATGGTTAATCTAGGGTTTGAAGTAGTCAGTAACACTAAAAGCAATGCCTTTTAAACAGGGTGGAATGTACTAGGCCCTGATTTTTAAAGGTATTTAGGCATTTCTGCACTCAGCCTAAATCAGTGTGTACACAACTACAGGATAACAGGGTTATAAAATAAGTACAAAAATACAAAGTACTACACTACTACTACTACTGTTAAGCACTGGAATAGGCTTCCTACAGAGATTGTGGAATCCCCATCATTGGAGGTTTTTAAGATGGTTGGACAAACACCTGTGAAGGAGGTCTAGGTTCACTTGAGAGGACCTCAAGTCCAGACCCTTGTTCTGAGGCAGGCCCAAGGTCCCTTCCAGCCCCACATTTATGAAATTCAATGAAATCTCATTTTCAAAAGTGATTTAGGCACTTAGTCTAAATCCCATCAACTGTCAATAAGATTTTGGCTCTTAGGTGCCTACATTCCTTTTGAAAATGAGATTTAGGCTCCTAAATCAGTTAGGCATTGCAATGCTGAGGACAGCAACACCTCAATACATTTAAACATCTGGCCCCTAGTCTAAAATAAAGAGAGAGAAAAACTAAAAGAGAGAGAGAGACGAGCTTAGAAAAGTAATTCAAGAGTTTGTTTCTGTATAATGAACATAAATCTTACCTGACGAAAGACAATGCCAGTATCAGTGCAGTATCTTTGGGCTTCCTCGCCACCCTGCATCAAAACAATAGCATTCTTCTGGACGTCTTTATTCCCCCTTAATCGATCACACAGCCGTTTTCTATTCAAAGCAAAGAGTGCTGCGGGCACTTTCAGCGTCTCATTTCCCAACCAAAAAGATGGTCTAGAAAGGATTTAAAAAAAAGATAACTGTATTGCAAAATAATATACTGGTTAATATCATTGAGAGACACAGGGTTTATTTGAAGTCTAACAGAGAAGGAAGTCAAACCTGAAAAAGGTCATTTGTCCATCACAACTGGACTATGTTTTAGGATTGTAGAGAGAGAGAACCCTGTTGTTACAGTGCATGGTATTGCTGAGAGGGAGTGTGAAATATCAAAACTTAAGTCATACAAGTAGTAAATGATAAATAGGTGCTAAAAATAAATATTGCTGGCTACAGTTATAGTCCGTAATGTGACACAGAAGTTAGCTTCCTTTAAAGAAAACAGAAGTGATTTTATTTGGGGTGAAAGGAAACATGCAATAAATTACAACAGTGTTAGTCTGCCAAGATATTTGAAATAAGAGCAAACATGGGAGAGAGAAAAATATGAGTTTTGAGAATAGAACTGAAAGGTTACATTTAGAATGGGACAATTTCTTTAACAAATATTACACAGCATCTGGGAAAACCTACAGAAGCTGAATGAAGGACTGCCTAGAAAAGATGGCGGTTGAAATGGCACACAGAATGACAACATTTTTGATACTCCCTCACTATTTGTATGTATATACGGGATTTCAAAGACCGGCTATAGTTTTCGTATAGATGGACAACAGGAACGTAACCTAAATATCAGTAGCCTACTGTTACACATGACTGTGTTTCTTCATAACTGTGTGAGACCATATAGCAAATTGCTGTGCAAAAGCAAAGCCTGGACAGTCTTTTAGAAACTTTCTTCAATGGTTCAATTTGTTTGAGTAAAATTTAGGATAGAGATACACTTCTTTAAAAACAACAACAACAACTACCCTAGCCAAAGGGTAGCTTTACATAAAATTGATTTATCCATGTTTAGATAGTTCTTTTAGCTACATCTTTGGCCCATGTGAAGCTAAATGAGTTGTTTTTATATGATCATTCATTATTTTGCCCTGAATCTTAAAGGAGCAGCTATTGTCTATGGCTGAGTGAAAGTAGAAGGGAGAGACACTAGTTAAATAACTCAGGTTTTTAAAATACCATAAATATATGTTGCTGATTCATAACCAGCTAAAAGGAAAAAAGTCTAAAACAGTATTCCTCTGTTTTATATTTACAACAGGGAAAAGGTGATCTGGAGCTTCAAAACTGCAGTATTAATAAAAACCCAGGATTAAAGTTCAACTAGTTCAATATAGTTCAACCTCTTTCCAGACATCTTATTGCGCGTATTCTTCTCAGCAGTTGGAGGATCATTTTCTCCATTTACAATATTTCTGAGAGAGATGACAGTGCTGAATTCAGCCACATTGTTACTACGCTACACTGTTGCTAAGATGAAAAAAATTAACCCACATTAACCTGAGAGTATTAGAGCAATGCACCTTCACATATTAATTATTATATGGCTTTCACGGAAAATTACACGTCTGAAAGGTAACCTTTGATTTATAGCTGTGTAGAGCAAACTTTATAATCAGAAATCTAACCCACAATTTCTAACTGCAGATACAGCATAAAGAAGCTAATAAAATGTTTTATGTTTTATTTTTTATAACACTGATATAACAGTGTAAATTTTAAAAGGTGAAAGATAGACTACAAGTATACACTAATCCAGCTTTAAGACTGTATTATATAGGAATTTAGCTGATGATGCATAAAGCTCAAATCTGATTATTTTTATTACCTTCTCCCACAACCCCAGCAACATGCTACGTGATAATTACAGGGACCTATGAGTCACTAGCTATGCAGCACATTCGCACAGGAATACTGGGCAGAAGCACAGAATAATCTTTAATTGGGGGCTAACTCCAGCCATAGGAATGATAAAGCAAATCCATTCAACCTTAGCAACAAATATCCTTAATCTTCAATAATGCAGTAAAACTTAATTAGAACTAAGGCCAGTTTCTCAGGTGTGGTGTGGCTGCGTACATTGCACTGCATTGTTTTATAAGCGGGCTATAAAACCGGTCTATACAGCCCAGGCAGGATCATTGAGTACAAGACTAAGGCCAGGTCTACACTACCACTTATTTAGGCATAACTTATGTCACTCAGGGATGTGAATAAGCCACCCACTGAGCAACATAAAGTTACACCAACCCAAGCACTGGTGTGGACAGCATTATGTCGGTAGGAGAGCTTCTCCCGCCAACATAGCTACAGCCTCTTGCGGAGGTGGATTTATTATGCCAATGGGAGAGCTCTCTTCCCGGGGGCATAGAACATCTTCACCAGACGCGCTGCAGTGGTGCAGCTGTACTGATGTAGTGCTTCTAGTGTAGACTGGCCCTACAGGAGTGATCCTAGGAGACATAAAGCCAATGCAGGGTCTCTTAAGTCACACGCTCTCCCTATTGCCAGCACTATATGAATAAGAAGGTGCGATTAGCACAAAGGGGACAGTCAGATGCCACACTATTTTTTCAGATTCTCCTGGCGATTATTGTGTGATGTGAGGATAGCCGCTATACACAGCGCAAGAAGAAAGGCAGATGTTTTGGCACAACTCGGCCTACACTTTCAACTGAAGAAAAGTCATCTTCACTGTAAATTGAGACAAGTTACAAGATTGTACGGTGCATCTGATTTAAAAAAAAAAAAAAAAAAAAAACGGATCTCCCACATCTACACAACCTTGGGTACTCCTGATATGAGGCTGCTATGATCAGATTTTAATCTCCATTAAATTTATTATAAACTCTCTTTTATTGCATACAAAACCTGTGACTACTAGAACAAACT
This sequence comes from Trachemys scripta elegans, assembly GCF_013100865.1. NCBI lineage: Eukaryota > Metazoa > Chordata > Testudines > Emydidae > Trachemys > Trachemys scripta. The sequence goes on along the minus strand of NC_048310.1, from coordinate 20,657,916 downwards.
CAAGAAGCAATAACTATTACTCCTGGGGGGATTCTGTGCCACTACACATGCATAGAATTTATGTTCCCCGCAGATCTTTTTGCTTCCCCGTAGAAAAATGACTTTCTGGGGGGGATGCAAAGGGAAGCCACAACAGTCATGCGACCCTCCCCAGCAATATGTTTTGGGTGTCCAGGCCAGCTGGCAGAGAGGTAAGTCACTGTGGAGCAGGGGATGGGACTGGGGAAGACCTGGCTGGTGGCTCCTACCCTGAGCAGGGCTCAGCTGCTAGTCCCAGCTGGGCTGGGGATAGGGTGACCAGACAGCAAGTGTGAAAAATTGGAACGGGGTGGGGAAGAATAGGAGCCTATATAAGAAAAAGCCCCAAATATGGGACTGTCCCTATAAAATCAGGACATCTGATCACCCTAGCTGGGGAGGACAGGAGTTCCTCTTCCCTGCATGGCATCCGGGGCCATTTCAGACCCACCCCCAGATTTCTTCCCTGGCTTTAGTAAGCTCTGCAAACTCACATCCCCACCCCTTGCACTTTCTAAACCCATCGTTCCTCAGCTGTAGGAGGAGGGATCACTACAGGAGCTGCTCCCCCTTCCACCCAACCCCCATGCATCCAGACCCTCTCATACCCAGACCCTCCTGCCAAGCCTCACCCCCTCCCCACACTCCATCGAGCCCCAACCAGCTGCACCTGGATCCCCACCCCACTGAGCCCCATTCCCCCAGCTTCTGGACCCCCAACTGAGCCCCCCCCCACACAGACCCCCCTTCTGAGCTTGATCTTCCTCACACACACAGACACCCCCCCTCCGCTGAGCCCCAAACATCTTCAACTGGACCCCCCTGCAGAGTCCCATTACTGTTGCATACAGAACCCTCCAACAAGCCCCTGTGCATCCAGATCCCCCCCCACACCCAGATCCCACACTGAGTCACCACACCCAGACTGCCCCACACAAAACCCTCTCAACCCACACCTGGATCCCCCCTCACTTAGATCCTGCCTTGCTGAGCCTGCCTGCCAACACCTGGTGCACCTGGCATGGAGGGGCAGGGCCCTGGAGTCTTTCTGGGGCAGGCCCGGTCCTTGAGTTGTGTCAGGGTTGGGTACAGTCTCACCACTAAATCCATGTCCCGGGGGTGGGGATGCGGGGGAAGCTGCATAGTGATCTCCCACCTCTGTGGAGCCAATACCTTCTGCTCCCCAATGATATGCTGGAGCCTTCATATTTATTTGACAAATAAAATTTGCAGAATTTTAAAGTATTGTGTACAGAATTTTTAATTTTGGGTGCATAATTTTTAATTTTTTGGCACAGAATGCCCTCAGGAGTAAACTATCAGTCTACATACAACTACACTTACTAACTTAATTCTGAGCCATTTTACAAAGGATTTTTTACTAGCAGTTTAATATATTGTCAAACATGAATTAAAATAAGGATGAAAATGAATTCATCTGAGAGCATTTTTACAGACATACTGGCAAAGTTCTACCCTCAGTTGCATCTAAAAGATGTCACGATTACACTCCACTAAAGTCAATGTGATTGCATGGATATAACTGGCAGCATAATTTGGCACTAATACAAAACTGTGGTTTCAAAAAAAATATTACCATGTTGGACTTTACTTTGTGGCTTCTAAACAGAGTGAGATTAGCGGAGAGTGCTGGACCCCCATAGCAAGGTTTGTAGGACACAGCAGGGTTTGGGTGAATATTTTTGCAAAGTTCTATTTAGCTCCTCAGATTCTTTGCTGAACACTTTATAGAGCCCACAGAATGAATTCATACAACCTTGCTAGGGAAGATATCAAATGTCCAGACTGAAAATTATATGGAGTACAAAGTTCGGTATTTGAGTACTTTATTTAAAATAAAACAAAAACAAAAAAACAGCTTCCATTCTCTGCTATCTTTGTTCACTCACTCTTCCCTCCCAAATCCCATTTTTCCTTTTCTGTGCTTTTCTTACTACAAGGATGGCTAACTTATAGAAAGCTAGGCTGACTGACTATAAAGGGAGCAGAAGCCATGAGAATTTTCCCAATAGATACAGGATCAGCCTCTGTGCATTCACGTCTCCTATTAACTTCTTTCCATCCTTCATTTTAATCATGTCTTTCTCAGGCTAGTAACTGCACAGAAACTCAATTGTTACAACACTACTAAGAATGTAGCATGCATTATCCTTTAGTCGGTTTCCTTTTGCACACTGTGACACTGGAAATGCAACTTGTATAGTATTTAGGAATGCAACGCTAATCAAACCCTTCTTCAAATGCAGAATATAAAAGTCCAACAACTATTAGCTGCATTGTCAACTAAAAGTTGTATGACAGGCTGCAAAACTACTGACTTAGTCCTCTTTGCATATCTACATCAGCAGCTCAGAAACCAAAGATGTTTTCTTCAAAAGCTGTTATTCTGACTACACAATGTCAGGTATGTTACAATTATTGTTTAAGTGTTTCTTACACTTATATTTTAAGCAAATATAAGATGCAGAATGAGGAAGGTTAGTTATATGGATAAAATTAGGCCCCAATCCTGCACATTTACCCTTATCATTATGTCACTAAATTCAACGGGACATGTGGGTGCATGTAGAACTGGGGCCATATTTGCTACCTGACAATACTACCAGAAAACATACACAGTACTAATATCTTTCTAGAAAGATCTGCAAAAATTCATTTAACAACCCCGCAAAAGAGATTACTATTCCACCCAGTTCATGTCAGAGACAGGTGATCAAAAGGTGATTAGAACAATAGCTGTTTACTTTACTCTGTACTTTTATTAAACGAAAAGTGAAACATAGCTAGAACAGTAAGCCACATCGTTTTTTAAAATGTCACTTTCTTTTATATCAGGCATTCAAAGCTTATGTGAAAAGTTTATGTATTTCAGACAGATTAGGGTTACCATATCTTAATTCAAAAGAAGGAGGACACTCCACTGGCCCCGGCCCCGCCCCAACTCCGCCCCTTCCCCTGAACGCTCTGCCCCCCTGCTCCTCCCCCTACCCTGCTTCCCACGAATCAAATGTTCGCGGGAAGCCTGAAACAGGGAGGCAGCAGGTAAGCTGGGGCGGGGCGCAAGGAGGCGAGGCCCAGTCCAGGCCTCCCCGGCCAAGCGGCTCCCTCCGGCGGCCGGCCGGCCCCGGCCAAGAGGCTCTGGCCCCCGGCATCTCCCACCCGGCTCAGCTCAGGCCCAGGTCGGCCCGGCCCCGGCCGAGTGGCCCCGGCTCCGGCCCCGGCCACAGCGGCCCCGGCCCAGCACCGCCGGCCACAGCGGCCCCGGCCCCGGCCCCGGCCGAGCACCGCCGGCCACAGCGGCCCCGGCCGAGCACCGCCGGCCACAGCGGCCCGGGCACCGCCGGTCCCGGTTCCAGCCAAACGGCTCAGGCCGAGCACCGTCGGCCCCAGTAGCCCAGGCACCGCTGACCCCAGTCCCAGCCGAGCGGCTCCGGCCAAGCACCGCCAGCCTCAGCGGCTTGGGCACTCCCGGCCCCGGTCTCAGCGGCTCCGGCCCAGCTCGGCTCGGGCCCCGGTTCCGGCCGAGTGGCTCCGGCCCGGCCCTGGCCGAGCACCACTGGTCCCAGTGGCTCCAGCCCAGACCCAAGACCCACGACCCCTCCCTCCCTATTTTCCCGGATATGTTCGGCTTTTGGGGATTTCCTCCCAGACGGGGATTTGAGGACCAAAAAGCCGGACATGTCCAGGAAAATCCAGACTTATGGTAACCCTAAGACAGGTTACATTTTATTACTATACCTTACCACAAGTCACATCTGGTGGGGGGAGGACGGACTTTGTAGGGAACTATGGTATAGTGATTAATACACCTTCAGAGCCTGGATGCCGATATATTTCTAGCTCTTCCACTGTCTCCCACTGCGACCATTTACTTCCCTGTGCCTCAGTTTGCCCATCTGTAAAATCTGTAATACCGCCTCTGGTAGTGTAGACTGAGGCTTCATTAACCTTGCCAGCAAGCTTCTTTCACTAATAAAGAGCACCTTTTTTAAAAGCTATATTTAAAGGGACACTATTAACTTGTAATCTAGTCAACATTTTTAACCTTAATCCTCTGTGCAGTATATTTTGTCACTATACAGTGGACACCATAAAAGCAACTTCATCCATGCACAATGTGCTGTCAAATACACAGAGTAAACCAAACAATCAAAAAGAATATTTTCCTCAATGCTAATCTTTTAATTGCTGTAATCCTAAATGTTGCTTGTAATTATAGTAGTCAAAAACTTCATCAATTTTAAATTGATGTCCTTTTAATCTTCCTGCCTGCAACCTACTCTCTTTCATGCAAGTTGGGAGTCTGCCACTGACTTCAATAGAAACATGTGAGAGCCTTTAAAAAAGGAACAATTTAACTGTGAGGGGGTGGGGAGAAAGAAACTTCACAAGATGCTGATTTTCATGTAAACATACAAGATTTATGAATGCATTTCCAGAGATACCTTTTCTTGTTATTTGGAGGGAGGCTCCCTCATTTTGATACATGTAATGGCTTTTTTAAAAAAAGAACTGTAAAATGGTTTAATTTTGCTATAAAAATTGAGCTATGATCAGATTGCCTACTCAGCACAAATCTGTTTCTAAACACAATTCACCACACTTCCTGCAACCTAGTGGAGCTCTCATTTCCACAGGCAAGTTAATGTTAAATTTAATTGGTACTAATCCACAGAAGTTGAAGGAAATCACACGATATGCTGTACAAATGATTAACCCATTTTACAGTTTCCCCATCTCGTAATGAAATTGTTTGCTTCGATATTTCAATGAGACATTTAATATCCAATTAACTTTAATTCTCTCATTTTCCAACTTGAGACTTTTTCCCTGTATTTCATTTCATCTGATAAAAATGAACCTCAGCATAACTTTGATGGCACTACAAAAATAGTTAAAACTGCTTGATGTCAAGGCAGGCATGTTCAAAATGGCCTTAATGTCCATCTCACATAGACTTCTGTGTGCAAGTAATTTAGAGAGACCCTTTTAGCCTTCAGGATATTAAATCTACACGCATTTATTATGGCAGAGCAAGAGCTCTGCTATAGTTAAGTTTACATATAACTAGGGCCCTATCAAATTCAGGGTCCATTTTGGTCAATTTCACAGTCATAGGATTTTTAACATTGTAAATTTCATGATTTCAGATATTTAAAACTAAAATTTCACAGTGTTGTAATTGTAGGGGTCCTGACCCAAAAAGGAGTGGGGGGGGTCTCAATATTATTATGGGGAGGGGGCTATGTACTGCTACACTTACTTCTGGGCTGCTGCTGACGGTGATGCTTGCCTTTAGAACTGGGGGCCCAGAGAGCAGCAGCTGCTGGCTGGGAGCCCAGCTCTGAAGGCAGAGCCGTCACTAGCAGCAGTGCAGAGGTAAGGATGGCATGGTATGGTATTGCCACCCTTCTGTGCTGCTGCCTTCAGAGCTAAACCCTCAGCAGCCGCCACTCCCTGGCCACCAAGTTCTGAAGGCAGCAGTGCAGAAGTAAAGGTGGCATGGTCTAGAATTGCCACCCTTACTTCTGCACAGCTACTGGCAGGGCACTGCCTTCAGAGCTGGGCACCCAGTCAATAGCTGCTGCTCTCTGGCTGTGCAGCTCTGAAAGCAGCAAAGAAGCAAGGGTGGCAATACTGCAACCCCCCTATAACTTGCAACCCCTTTGCAACTGCCTTTAGGTAAGGACCCCCAATTTGAGAAACACTGGTCTTGCCCATGCAATCTATATAGTATAGGATAAAAGCACACAAAAACCAGATTTCACCAGTCCGTAACGCATTTTTCCTGGCTGTGAATTTGGTAGGGCACTAAGTATAACTATAGATGCATAAACCTGGGGGTTACTTAGAAAATTCAATGCTGTTACTATGTCACATACCAGGGCAAACCAGAATTTCATTGTGACAACAATAGCAGAACTCAGACCCACGCTACTCCAAGCACAAGACTTCAACAACTGAGTTACAGGAGAAACTCCTTTGTCTGACAGCAGTACAGGGCCTATGCCACACAGCTGAGCAGCTCTCAATCTCTCAGAAAAAATGATGCTACATACACTAGCTGCCCACAGCACCACTGGAGTGAAGCCACCAGGGCAGAAGGCCACCCCCAATACAACACGGAGAGGGGAGTTTTGACCAGGGACACAGGCGCCAACCCCTGCTCTTACAAGCTACGCCACCGGCACTTTTCGTGTCTGTCCATGGCCAATATCACAGGGACTCTGCTGAAACACCTGGCTCAGACTAGCAGGAAGCTGTAACTCAGCTAGGTGGGTCAGTCTGCACAGGGACTAGGAGAGGACCTGGCCTGGCCTCGTCTTCCCGGGAGGAGCAGATCCGCCTCGCCTCACCCCGCCGGGGCCAGAGCTGGGTCAGGGGGTGCCGCCCGGGCAGCGGCCAGGGGCTATACACCGGCTGCCAGAGAACCGCCGCTTACCCCTCAGCTGCAGCCATGTTGCCTCGCTGGACTTCGTCTGTCATGTGATCCGCTGCCTCGTCAGCTGATGGGGCGGCGGCGAACTAGCGGACGCCGGGGCTCCCGGGGGCTGGGCGCGCGAGGATGGGGTGCCCCCGCCGCGGACAGGGCTGTGCGTGTAGGAATTCCTCCTTCGCGCCCGCCCCTTGCTCGAAGACAGCCCGGCTCTGGCTTGACGCAGGGGGTAGCCGAGCGGGGGCGCCACCGGCGAAGCCGCTCCGGTGGGACCGTTATAGGCGCGCTGCCCTGCTCGCGTGACTGGGAACTGGCGTAGCGCGAGCGCCGGGCCGCAGCCCGCCTGGGAACGTGGGCTGGAAAGGGCAGCGTCCCTGGGGCAGGTGCGCGTGGAACCCTGCCTGCTGCGCGCGAGCGGGGCCCCGCAGAGGCGGCGAAGGAGACAGAGGCTCCTTTGCAAGCCATGCCGTGAGCCCTGCCTTCGGTGGCCGTGCACTGAACCTCGCCCTAAGAGCAACGCGGAGCCCTCGGCCCAGAAATCTCGGGGCAACCCTTTGCCCTAAGCCTCAGATTGTCTTACTCCTCTGGTTCCTAAGGCTGCTTCCTACAGCGCCTGGTTCTGGGGGCCAGCCACTGACTAGCCCTTCCCCAGGCCCAGCCTGCTACCCCGTACAGCCCCCCTGAGAGCACCCTGTTTGGCTCTTACAAATCACAGAGGCCTGGCCCACATGATTTCAGAGAAAATCCCAGGCACGGGTAAATGATGGGACTTGAACCTCTTAAAGGCCCAGCTCATCCTAATACAGGAGGAGTAGAATTCATCTGTGCAAATGAGTATACATTTGTGAATACTTCCCTGGTCAAGAGATTGCCTAATAAGTGTGGCCTCTTGTGTTGGTTCCATTGTACAAGAAACAGGCCAGCTGAAACAATTAGTTTTCTCTATGCCAAAAGCAACAGACTAGAAATCTACCTTTTACATTAATTGTTTTCATTTATAGCATAGAGGTCACTGAAATAAATGGCTATTCAAAAATTCCATTACAATGCACTATAGAGGTATAATCCCTTTAACATTAAGAGATCCTTTTATTCTGTATCTTGTGAAACTGAGAACTTGTTTACCCATAATCTTTAAAGGCTTGAGCCAATGTCCATCAATGTCAATGCTAATGTTTTCACTGACTTCAGTGGGAAATGGATCCAAGCCCTAAATCTGGTCTTTTGATGATACAGACACCTCTCAGACTACTTCAGAACTTGAATTGACTTTTTCTTGCACACAAATAATAAGCTACCTATAGAAACTAAGTATTATTGTGCTAGGGGTCAGATAACTATCTGTAATACAGCAGCAATAGAAAAGACCCAGAGGCATGAACTACAGTTTAAAGCGTGACAGACCTCTTGCGTGACTTGAATAAATTCTTTAGAGAGATGCCTCTCTAAAATAGTGACATATACTGTCAGGAGCAGGCAGTTGTTTATGTACACCACTGTCCTCTACTGGATGGAAGCAGAACTGCTCAACTGTGAGTCATAGGCTTTATACTGATACACTGTTAAATGGGGTGGTACTACCTGTGCTTTTAAAACAAGTTCTGTCATCACTGTCCCCAGAAAATTTGAGTGGTCATGGTTTGCAACACAGTATCATTCACAATGACTGACTGTACGTGGATTTGTTATAGCCTAGTAGTGCAGGGGAAAGTTAAATTTCCCTCTATTCACCTTAACTCTACAGGTTTCAGAGTAGCAGCCGTGTTAGTCTGTATCCGCAAAAAGAAGAACAGGAGTACTTGTGGCACCTTAGAGACTAACAAATTTATTAGAGCATAAGCTTTCGTGGACTACAGCCCACTTCTTCGGATGCATATAGAATGGAACATATATTGAGGAGATATATATACACACACATACAGAGAGCATAAACAGGTGGGAGTTGTCTTACCAACTCTGAGAGGCCAATTAAATAAGAGAAAAAAACTTTTGAAGTGATAATCAAGCTAGCCCAGTACAGACAGTTAAGAAGTGTGAGCCATTACAAACATTGAATCTATCTCCCCTTGTAAGTACTCTCACACTTCTTAACTGTCTGTACTGGGCTAGCTTGATTATCACTTCAAAAGTTTTTTTCTTTTAATTAATTGGCCTCTCAGAGTTGGTAAGACAACTCCCACCTGTTTATGCTCTCTGTATGTGTGTATATATATCTCCTCAATATATGTTCCATTCTATATGCATCCGAAGAAGTGGGCTGTAGTCCACGAAAGCTTATGCTCTAATAAATTTGTTAGTCTCTAAGGTGCCACAAGTACTCCTGTTCTTCTTAACTCTACAGTGGCTTGACACTGCTCAGCCTTAAATTTTTTAAAAATCTGCACAAAACTGGATTCAATGCTCCTTTTAGAAGGAGGTAAATTCACTGCCCCACTTTAATTTCTTCCCACCTCTTCTGACAAACACGTAAAAAAATAAACTAAACTGGAAACTCTACTTATTCATTAATATTAAAATAGATAAATGAAAATAATAGTTGACCTAATGGCCCAAATAAAAGTAATAAATTAATCAAGTTACATAAAGGGATTCACGAGTGTCACATGTGTCTCCATCTGGTCATTTACCAGACATTGTTTATATTTCACTATTCAGGAAGCAAATAAGATGGCAGCTTTTCACAGAGAACATTTTCCAAATAATTGACAGAAAGTTTTAAATCAGTTTGTTAGAACAAAACAGTCCACTGTTGCTAGGAAATATGCATAATTAAAATCTTGTGTTGGAGGTGTTGCTGGAGAAGTTGTCCACTAGATGCTGTGAGAAGTTACAGTTACTGATGCAGTTCCAGCACTGAAATGCTATGTGAGAGCTGTGAGGCAATCACATGGAAATACTGATTTTAGAAAGTCTGGACAGGACTGTGTAAATCAGGAAAACTAGAAAAGCCAAGTAGTCATATGCTTTTATGTCCAAGGGTCTCAGACCCTTAGTAGGAAATCTAAACAAATTAGGAGTCTGAAGTTTATTTTGTGAGTCATCCATTTGACAGGAACTAATACATTTCTTTCTCCAAAATAAGGCCAGATATAAACTGGATAAAACACAGTTTTATACATTCTTACTGATAAGTCATTGAATTTCAAAGGAATTTTCTCCAGTTTGCAAAGAAACTGAGAAATCTTAAAATTAACCACTAGTAAAATATTTTACTCCTTCTCATCCCCTAGTTGCAATCCTTTTGGGTTAGGCTTGATGCTCATTAATGGGATGAGATGGGCAAGCTCACACAGCTTCCGTCTGTACTGTACTTCTGTGGGTAAAGAGAGGACTACAGTTTTCAGGGTTATTAATCTGACAGTTGTCTTAAATGCTAGTATTAATAATTTCTTCCGCTCCATCCCATCCATCTTCTTCAGGGGTGGGCAAACTTTTTGGCCTGAGGGCCGCATCGAGTTTCGTAAATTGTATGGAAGGCCGGTTAGGGGAGGGGTTTGTGGGCCAGCCCCTACCTCCTATCTGCCCCCCCTCCCCCGGGACCACTGCCCCATCCACACACACCCCGCTCCTTGTCCCCTGACCGCCCCCAGACTCCCACTGCCCCATCCAACCTCTCCTCTCATTCCTGACGGCCCCCCAGGACCCCTACCCCATCCAACCACCCCTTCTCCCTGTCCCCTGACTGCCCCCTGCTGCTCCATCATCCTTCCCTCCTTCCTGACTGCCCCCCCCCAGGACCCCTGTCCCCATTCAACCCCCTGTTCCCCCCCGACCCCTATCCACACCCCTGCCCCTTGACCACCACCCCTGAACTCCCCTGCCCTCTATCCAACTTCCCGCCCCGCTCCCTGCCCCCTTACCACGCTGCCTGGAGTACCGGTGGCTGGCAGCACTACAGCCGTGCCGCCCAGCTGGAGCTGGGCCATGCCACCGCTGCCACCACCACGCAGCACAGAGACCAGGTCAGGCCGGGCTCTGCAGCTGCGCTGCCCCAGGAGCTCATAGCCCTGCCGCTCAGAGCATTGCGCCGGCGGCGGAGCGAGCGAGCGTTGACTGCGGGAGAGGGGGAACAGTGGGGAAGAGGTTTGGGGCTATCCTCCTGGTCGGGAGTGCGGGGGCTGGGCCCACGGGCCGTAGTTTGCCTACCTCTGATCTACTCTCTGCCCATCCACATAGTCTTACCATTCTTAGAGCAAGATCCTTCTCCTCTGCAGCATCTTCCCTCCGAACCAGCCTTCCTGTATTTCTTTACCTCGACTCTCCTGCACAGTTCAATTCTCTCATCTTTTTTCCTTTGCCTATCTTTCATGAATAACAAATAACAGAGGGTCAGATAAATTAATTCTATAGAGTGTTATGGGATACAGTTTGTATGAACTTTTAAATCTCTAGAAAATGTAGGCCTGTTCCTCAAGACCTTACTCATGCAAAATTCCTGTTAATTTCAGACTTACTACTTGTATGGTTTGGTGGTTGGTTGGCTGGTTGGTTTGTCAGTTACCTTAAACTTCCTGATCTCCTAGCCTTGGGAGCTAAGGGAATGAAATCTTTACACTGTGTACAAATGAAACTCATTTGTGGGGTGGCTGAACTGGCAGGAGAATGAAACGTCAGCCTTATGAATGATACCAGCAGCCAGACTAGAAGCAAGAACAGTTTTACTGCACAGATGGATTATTTTAATTTTTGCTTTGCGTTGCATTTGAATCTGCAACTGAGATAATTCAGAGACAGATCTAATATCTGACAGATCACATTAGATTATTTCCCTCTAAAATTGGATGCAACTAGCAGGTTTTTGTCACACCAGTTCTCTTACCTCCTCTTTTAAAAAAAAACTTTAGTGTTAAAGGCCTGATTTTGGTTTTTTTGCATAATCAGAAGAATTCCCACTGACTGCAGTAGCAGTTTGGGTACACAAGGAATGTAATAGTATCTTGTGAACCTTGTAATCCATACTTGCAATCTCCCATAACTCAAGCCTGACCCCAGATGTACAGTACCTTCCTTCTTAACTTGTGTAAATTTGATTTTAAACATTAACTTTAATAAAAGTTTTTAAATATCCAAACCTAAGAAGGAAAATCAACCACTACAGTTCTGATTACTGGCCAACCCGGCCATGTTTCTGAAGTGGCACTTCAGACATCTCTATTAAGGATTGTTTGGTGGCCCCTTCATTTCAGGAGGCCCATTCTCTCCTCATTCTACAATCTAATTCAGTAGTTCTCAACCTTTCCAGACTACTGTACCTCTTTCAGGAGTCTGATTTGTCTTGCGTACTCCAAGTTTCACCTCACTTAAAAATTACTTGCTTACAAACTCAGACATAAAAATACAAAAATGTCACCTCACACTATTACTGAAAAATTGCTTAGTTTCTCATTTTTACCATATAATTATAAAATAAATCTATTGGAATATAAATATTTTAATTGCATTTCAGTATGACATGTGAGCCTGTTTTTCATTTGTAAGTCTTGTCATTCTGAAAGGTAGTAAACAATTAAGCAACAATTAAGTTTTTCTCCACTTGAGTCTATTCCTACTCTTTGTCTTGATGGCAGTCATAGCCAGGGCCGGCTCCAGGCCCCAGCATTCCAAGCAGGTGCTTGGGGCGGCAATCTGCAAGGGGCGGCAGTCCGTGTGTTTTTGCTGCCTCAAGCAGAGCACCAAATTGTCGCCACGGACGGCGGGGGCAGTCCGTGTGCCGTTAGGGCGGCACGCGCGTTTCCACGGCGGCGGCAGCTTCTATGCTCAGCTGCCCGCTGCGGCAATTCGGCAGCTTCTGTCTTCCAGCTGAAGACAGAAGCTGCGCCGAATTGCCGCCGCCGCCACGGAAACACGTGTGCCGCCCTAAAGACACACGGACTGCCCCCGCCGTCCGGGGCAGCACTTCGGCGCACTGCTTGGAGCGGCAAAAACAGTAGAGCCAGCCCTGGTCATAGCAGAAAATGAGACTTCACAAAGATATGTTGACCCAGGAGATAACAGATCATTCAAAACATGGTTCCCAAGGCCAGCATACTCTTTCTGTACTCAGGGCTGGCATTAGGTGGTGGCAAGCAGGGCAATTGGCCAGGCCCTGTGCCACGGGGGACCCCACGAAGCTAAGTTGCTCAGGCTTCAGCTCTGCATGGTGAGACTCGGGCTTCAGTTTTCTGCCCCGGACCTCAGTGGCATCTCCCTGGCAACTCCCTTAAAATGAACTCTCAACCCATTTTTGGGTCGTGACCCACAGTTTGAGAACCACTGATTATGGTATATAAAGCAGTATAAACAAGCAATTGTCTGAATGAAATTTTATTTTCCACTGACTTCTCTAGTGCTTTTTATGTAACCTGTTGTTCAACTAGGCAAATATCTAGATGAGTTGACATACCTCTTGGAAGACCTTTCGGTACCCCCAGGGGTACGTGTATCCCTGGTTGAGAACCATGGATCTAGTTAGCCAATAGCAACTGAGAGTCTCAGAGGGAACTCCTTCTCTGTCTTTTTCTCGTTACATATATATAAAACAACTTAAATTCTTCTGACAAGGACACTCTTTTGACAGAAAAGGCCCTGGGAATGTTAACAGGAGGTCTCCCAACAATGAGTCATACCTGGACTTAGATAAGAATCCTGCCCCGATAAATTGGCATTGGTGTGTTTGTTTTTCCACTCCTCTTCCTACATGTGTCTCTATACTATCTTAGGGTTTTATACTGCTATCTACATAGTATCTTAGTAGTCACCTTTCTATCTGAGTATCCATAGTATGTATATATATACAGCTCCTGTTATCCTATTGAGAAGCAACTGCAACAAAAAAAGTTGTTTGTGACACTACCTTTCACAATTTAAAAATTACTCAGCCTTTGTGAATACAGGGCTAGATTTTCTTTTCCATGTTTTAGAGAAAGATGATGATGGTGTTCAGTAGGCTTATTGAGGGTAACTTTGTGTGGTGACATCCAATGATTTATAGGTTTATTAACAGTTTTAATCCATTTCCTGAATCTCAAAAATCTCTATAATCATCTGCTGCTTGTAAATGCAGAAAAATAGAGATAACAGGAAATGCTGATTTGTCAGTGCAGGAATTCTTATAAAAATTCAGTAGGATCCATTGTTCCTGAGAGGACATTTTCTATGGACATTTCCAGAAACTTTTTGTGCTGCTGGTTTCCTGGCAGAAGGATTCAAGTGTTTATGTCAGTCTTCACTGGAAAAAAAGAACAAATTTGTTAATCAAGGAACAAAGGCTAAAGCTTGAACATTTGTACAACTTCTTTCATCAAGGTGGGTTTTTCTCCCCCAATATTACTATTACACATCTGTAGCATTTGATCATTGAAAGAGGCATACATGATCTATCTCTGGTTGACATATAGGCTTCAAGTAAAGTCTTTAACTCAGAATTAAGATTAGAAGCCCCTTCAAAGAAACTGATTGAACAAAAGCATCTGCCTTTGGCATTTTCATCATGAAACCGTTTTGAGTAAATTTTCCCTCAAGTCCTAAATTTATACTGCTGTATTGATCTTTTGGATCTTGAAATAAAAAATGTGATTTTTTTCCCAAAGCCTGTTTGAACTAAATTATTATGAAGGACAAGGAAGGTAAAGCATTTCTCTGACTGTCTCGTTATTCTCCCTGTTGACTTTTGTTTCAGATTCTGAAATTCTAGTATAATCAAAATCTGCCCATCAAGGATTTGAGAGCCCGAAGAAGATTCTCAGTCTCTTGTTTGTTTTCTGTGGTTATTTTTGTTCTTATTGAGACTCTTTGGGGCAAATCTTCAGATGGTGTAAATTATCATAGCGCCATTTGAGTCAATGGAGGTATGACGATTTATGCCAGCTGAGGATCCATCCCTCCATATTTATAAGTTACTGCATAAAAAGAAGCATTATCTCATATGAAGGATGTTTCATAATAGTGCTATCAAAGCTACTCGGACTATTTTTATTTGTTAAGGCCTTTTGTCTGTGATGGAGATCATTGTTACATTTCCCTAATACCTTTGGGTAACTTGCAGGAAATCAGTGCACTAGGTAATGCAACATATTGTGTTGCTGTAGTGAAAGGAGACTTTTCAATGTGTTTGTTCACATAAGTTACAGTGGCTTCTTTTGTAAACGATAGAAGTGAGAGCGTAGTTTACATCTGGCTGTGTGTCTTTCATACAGTGCACAGTATCACAACTTCCAAGTCATGCAGTGTGTTTGTGTTACATGTTTTGTAACCTTACACATCTAAAAAAAAAATGCTGATTATAATGTGGATATTATATGAGTATGGCCTGCTGCTTGGTAAAGGGGGCAAACTGATTGTATTGGGGTTTTGGGGTGGGTTTTTTGTATTTTTAAATAGCTGGTAGGGCATACAAGTACTTTTTATTTATTCTAAATCAAAAATAAATTAAGATAATGTATTACATGAATTTTTGTACTGATATTTTCAGGGTCTTTTAAAAAAAATGATTTTAGCAAGTAGATTATTCCCCTGTGTCTTCAGGTATTGTGGGTTATTTTGAAACAAAATTTTATGTTACACAATATATTTTTTTGGCATTTTCCATTTTAAAATGTATGGCCAAAAAAGAGAAAAGACAGATTGACTACATTTTGAATAGAGAAGACTGCATAATGCAAATGGTGGTTAGATGTGCAGTGGAAATGTGAGGATAGGCTATTGAAATTACCGTGCTATGTGACAGATGAGTTTGTGTAACCTGCATTTATGAATATGTGGTCAATCGTATAGTGGGTATATGGTATTTCCCCATGTCAGTTCCCCCAAGCAACTATAAACTCACCTCAATCCCACCAATATATAGAATAGTTTATAGTGCAAAACATGTTTACATGTATTAATTTTCTTATACTACTTGCTGCATAGTATACTCTCCATCTAATGCATAACAAATCCCAAAACAGGCTCATAAATATGCTTATGTAAATATTTTCTCAAAAGAGTAATGCCCTCAGGTTCATGCAGATCGTGATTCATATTTTCACACTGATTTAAAGTCAGATTTTCCACTTTTTTTGTGAGAAAATCCTTTTTAATTATTTACTGTTTATATGGAAAGTATTTTCCACTTCCAGCACTTACATTAAAATTTTAAGCCACTGGTTTATAAAGCTCTCCTATTTGCTGATGAGGAAAAAATCATGCCCTCTTGCATATACATATTGTGGTATTTTAAAAGAAAATCTGATAATTTGAAAATATACTTAATATTTCATTTGCTGCAGCATGCTTTTTACAGACTGCTAATCTTTAAACTTAATTCTTCAAGTTAATTTATACAGATAGAAAATTTTAATTTAAAACGTTTAGGCAATCCTTGTGAAGTTACCATTTCCATTGTTTATATATGAAATGCAAATAATCTCTTTAATGGCAAAAAAAATCTACTTTTTAAAATATTGCTGAAGATTGATACAAACAATTCTTCTGCTTTTGTTTTCTTACATTATTCCAGTCTATGGCTACAGTAGGTCTAAGACTTCAGAATGACACTGTGGTTGCCATGGATTCATATGGTTGCTACATAATGTGAACCCCTTAGCGCATCAGTTCCTGGCCAAAAGTCATGAGTGTTCCAGCCCCACTATGAAAACAAAGGTTAGTTTTTAGTGCTTACGGCAGCAGATTAGATATACAACTTCCTATTAATGTAAATCACACATCTAATCCCCTCTACTTCTGACTGAAAATTTAACTCAGCTGTCTCCTGGCTTCCGTTTAAAAACAAAGTGGCAAGCAATTGGTTCATAATACCATCTCATCATATTTTATATTTTGGGACTAGAGAAACCGTTCCATCTTGGTCCGAAGCAATTATGCTACCAGGTATCCAAAGACCATTCCCTTGAGAAAGCTGTAACGTGGTAGCCCGAAAGGCAGCGGAGGAGTTAGTGTAAATATTTGCTATATAGTAGTGATGCTAAAAGAAATCCTTACGGATCAGGGGATTCAATTATTTTTTGCCCTGTAAAAATGGCCGTTTTACCCTAGTACCCTTAATGGCAAAATATCAGAATATTTCATCTAGACAATAAAAATTATGGCAAAGTGTGAAAAAGCAGGCCTCCATCCTAAACAAAGGGATAAAATGCTCCAGATTTTCTAGTGTTTTAGAATAGCTCCTGTTTGTACAAAAGATTAGACATGCAAACATATTTGTCCAAAGACTTGCTATTTGGCAAGACCCAGCCATAAAGAGCATGTGCAAATAGCATTTTTTGGTTATTTACAATGACATTCTGCCCATATTTTCAGAAATGTCTGTGCATATGCAATTCTGTATACACCTGTCTTGCACACGTGTGACTAAGTGGGAATTTTCTGTAATACTTTTATGAATGATATGCCTGCCAGTGACTTACTTGACTAGGGATTGCTACCCACGGTGTGCAAAAGAGTTAAAAAGCTGCTTCTGGGGCAGAGCAGGAGACATGAGATGTTTATGTCAAGTAGCTGTCTGGAATGGTATGAATGGGTCCTTAAAGATCTGTTGGAAACCAACCTATATCAATGAAAGATCCAGAAAGACAACGGGAACCCCAGTTATTGAAAAATTGATGCCTATGCTTGGGAAACTCTAGCAGGCAGGACTTCTGAACTCAGTATGGGTCTGCAGGAGGAAGACAAAGGATGCTAGAATAATAGGTGGCCTTTGGAGAGACACAGGAGCTCATCTGGGACCGCAAGACAAAGGGACAGAGAGGAAACCAAGATGGTTCCACTTGTAGCCAGCCGTATAGATTTATAGGTAAGCATAAGTATTGATTAAAGCTCGTAACACAAGTAGAGAGACCAAGACTGTAAGATAGTTAGCCAAACTGATTGAGGCCTAAAAATTTATGTTGACACAAGTAAGTAACCAATAATTGACCTTAAGTCACAAGATGCTTGCGCCATAAGATGTGCTAAGTGCTGATGGTTGTGAAGTGAGAAGCCACAAACACGGGTTACTGATATTTTAAGGAATATATGTAACTGAAAGTTAAAAGATGTGACCACAATAATGCTACAGCAATCAATTGTCAGAAATGCTAATGAGTATGATGTACATGGTTAAAGTAACCCATAGAGCAGGGGTGGCTGAACCGTAGCTTGTGAGCTGTATGGGCATTTTTACAGCTAAAGTGTGGCTTGCAGAGTCTAACAAACTGCAGAGGTGTGGAGCTTGGGGCTTCTGCCTTGTGGCAGAGTGTGGGGCTAGGCCGGGGCTTCTGCCAGAGGGAGTGGGGGGAGGGGACAATTTAAAGGTTCAGCCCCACCTAACAGCTTGAGCCCCGCCCCCCCCCCAGGCATGCACCCCCTCTTACTCTCAACAGCCCCTGAAGCAGCAGCAAAAGCAGTGGTTCTCCCTGCAGCTCCCAGGTGTTTGCCTCAGCTTCTCCCCAGGGCTGCAGCTCCGTCACCATGTGACAGAGCAGGGCCAACAAACCCTGGCAAAAGATCAGGGGGTCGAGGGAGAGAGAAGAGGCATGTGACCCCATACATCGTCTCTAGCTTCTGCCCACTGGGGAGGGAGACTCCGAGCTTCAGCCCCACGGGGCTTACCTGCTAGGGCTCGGGGCTTCAACAGGAGAGACTGAAGCCCTGAGAGCATCCTCCCAGGGCTGAAGCCCCAAGCCCCAGCAGGTACCTCCTGCAGGGCTGAAGTCCTGAGCCCTGGCAGGTGCGCCCCACGAGGCTCAAGTCCCGGCAGGAGCGCCCTGGCTCTTGAACTTTTTTGAACCCTAACAGGGTTTTGAACAGGGTTCAAAAAAGAACTAGATAAATTCATGGAGGATAAGTCCATCAATGGCAATTATTAGCAAGGATGGGCAGGAACGGTGTCTCTAGTCTCTGTTTGTCAGAAGCTGGGAATGAGCAGCAGGGGATGGATCACTTGATGATTACCTGTGCTGTTTATTCCCTTGGGGCACCTGGCACTGGCCACTGTCGGTAGACAGGATACTGGGCTAGATGGACCTTTGGTCTGACCCAGTACGGCCGTTCTTATGTTAACTTCTGAAGATTGTTGTATGAGGCTCAGGGGGTCTGTAAGTTTGGCCACCCTTCTATAGAGATTGGGAACCTCAACTTGAAGTGGGGTGTGAAAGTTTAAATAAGGAAAAGGAGCTGAAACTATCATAAGTGTGCAAAGATACAGGGTGTGTCAGCATTTCACATTATAAAAGCTGTATCCTGGCCCGCATGCCTTGGGAGATGCCAGGACAATAACCACACTTGATAATGACGACATTGAAGATGATGATGAGGAAGATAATGACTGACCCTCTGGACTAGTGATAAATTGCAGTTGTTTCCCGTGCGGTCCTCAGGTCCCTCATTCTAATAATATTGGTAATAATCTTCCTGATGCTGTAGCCACACAGGAAACCAACCCCCTATCAACCACAGTGGTCTAAGAAATTAATAATCAATACACAAATCCATCAGTTAGGCTACACTCAGCAGCATGGCTTAAGAGAGCCCTACTCGGACTGTATGGACTACATCTTAGTTTCTGAGTAACAGCCGTGTTAGTCTGTATCCGCAAAAAGAAGAACAGGAGTACTTGTGGCACCTTAGAGACTAACAAATTTATTAGAGCATAAGCTTTCGTGGACTACAGCCCACTTCTTCGGATGCATCTTAGTTTCTGCTTCTCAATGTCTCTGATGCTGTGTTCCACTTAACTAGTAAATCCTATGTTGTTTTGAAAAGGCTGCCTGGTGTCAATGCAGACACTTGTGGAGACGCACTGATCCCTGAAGCGAACAAAAGTCTCTGAACAGGAGTTTGTGCCAGTTCAACTTGCTGGACAGAGCTCACAGTGAGCCCAGAGGCTCAGTCTCCGAGGCATTGTGCTAAGAGGCCTACCTTTAAGGAAGAGTAGGACCCCTTGTGGGTCTGGCACACAGAAGAGGTTCCTTCAAGGGATTGTTAAAAAGCTGGGTGTAGCACAGTTCCTTTGGATCTGTGACAACATGCAAAATTCTACGCACATGCACAAGCCAATGAGTTCTGAACACATCTACATACAAACCCATCTTGTGAGCATGCTTGAAACTTAGGCTGAATAGGACTGTATAGTTGAGCATCCAAAATCTGATATCTAAAATCAGTATCCACTGCTGCCAAAGCTTCCAGTCTGAGCTGGAAGAACGAGGAGTAATTGTGGCACTTTAGAGACTAACAAATTTATTTAAGCATAAGGTTTTATGGGCTAAAACCCACTTCATCGGATGCATTCAGTGGAAAATACAGTAGGAAGATATATATATATATACACACACACACACACACACACACACACAGAGAACATGAAAAAATGGGTGTTGCCATACCAACTATAATGAGTGTAATCGGTTAAGGTGGGCTATTGTCAGGAGAAAAAACGCGTTTGTAGTGATAATCATCATGGCCCATTTCCAACAATTGACAAGAAGGTGTGAGTAACAGTAGGGGGAATAGTTCTACTTTGTGTAATGACCCATCCACTCCCAGTCTTTATTCAAGCCTAATTTAATGGTGTCTAATTTGCAAATTAATTCCAATTCAGCAGTTTCTCATTGGAGTCTGTTTTTGAAGTTTTGTTGTTGTAGTATTGCCACTTTTAGGTCTGTAACTGAGTGACCATGGAGATTGAATACTACAACAAAACAAAACTACAACACTGTGGGTCATTATACAAAGTAGAACTATTCCTGCTACTCACACCTTCTTGTCAATTGTTGGAAATGAGCCAACCTGATTATCACTACAAAAGTTTTTTTTCTCCTGCTGACAATAGCCCACCTTAACTGATTACACTCATTATAGTTGGTATGGCAACACCCATTTTTTCATGTTCTGTGTATATATATATATCTTCCTACTGTATTTTCCACTACATGCATCCGATGAAGTGTGTTTTAGCCCACGAAAGCTTATGCTTAAATAAATTTGTTAGTCTTTAAGGTGCCACAAGGACTCCTTTTTGCTGATACAGACTAACACGGCTACCACTCTGAAACCTGTCTGAGCTGGGATACACTGTAAATGTGGGAAAGTCTCCAGTCTTTTCTTTAGTTATTCCTAAATCCTGGTTAAGAATCTGGAAGGAATTTCTAAGAGACCGTTATTTAACAGTCTGACCCCCCTCTTCCTTTTTCTTAGGTTACACTTCAGACCTATGCCAGCTTAAAGTATTGTGAGAACAGCTTCACTTGCCAGTCAAGGGTTTTCCATTGACACTCATAGCATTAATTTAATTAGTGTTGAGGAGGTTTTGGAAAAGAAAATTGGAGAATATTTGTGGCTTTTAATTTTTTGCAGGTGTGGTATTTCTGAGCATCATCTATTTCAGGTGGCAGCTGTCTCTATCTTTAAAAATAAAAAGGTACATACAATTTCACCAATGTGATGCTACAGCTGTGCCATTCTCTTTCTCCTCCCTGCCCCCACATCAGCCCTGACAGACAGCTTTGTTTGTTTGTTTGTAGGCTGTTTGAACTGTTGCCTGGTGTCCTTGCTTTTTATCCTGCAGGATAAAAGAGAGATGAATTTGTTTGTTTGCAGAAGATGTAACTCTTTTGCTGCTATTATTGCAGACAGCCACAATTCTTCTACTCAAAGGTGGTGTCATATGACAGCCAGAGATAAAGAATTCAGCTTCAGGAAAGAATGTACATTCTCTGTGACAATTCC
This sequence comes from Trachemys scripta elegans, assembly GCF_013100865.1. Taxonomy (NCBI): domain Eukaryota; kingdom Metazoa; phylum Chordata; order Testudines; family Emydidae; genus Trachemys; species Trachemys scripta. The sequence continues at coordinate 20,636,759 of NC_048310.1, read as the reverse complement.
AAAATTGGGGACATGTTAAATGGGAGTAAAGGGCTGGGTCCCCCCTCATATGTAGGCTACATGCACATAGCAGGTAGCATCTTTATTCTCCATCCCTGTGCAAGACTTCCCATCTCTTTGTGCACTCACACTTTTTTTCCTCTCTTTTTTTTTTTTTAAACGAAGTTGTATTTTGGTTGCTTTACCTTGTGGACCAGATCTTCAGATGGCATAAAATCAATGGACCTACGCCAATTTAGGATCTGTCCCTGTGCATTTTCTGAAATGTTAATAATAATTATTCTTTATCAATTTGTCTTAAATGTGCAGTTCCCCATCACTGTACAGCCATTCCCCTCCTTGGACAATTGCAGGAACAAAAGGGGCAGGAACAATTGCCCCTGCTGCTTTCAAGGGACTACAGGGGGTGGGGTGCTCCTTCCATGATGTCTAGAGACAAGAATAATCTCAAAGGGCACAGAGAGAAAGAGGGGCCTCTCTGAGGCACAGTCCTTCCTGAAGCTCCCCATATTTCCATAGATTCCAAGGCCAGAAGGGATCACTGTGATCATCTAGTCTGACCGCTTGTATAATCAAGGCCATAGAACTTCCCCAAAATATCTAGAGCATATTTTTTAGGAAAACATCCAATCTTGATTTAAAAATTGTCCAGTAATGAAGAATTCACCACAACCCTTGGTAAGTTGTTCCAATGGTTTATTATTCTCACTGTTAAAAATTTACACTTTATTTCCTGTCTGAATTTATCTTGCTTCAACTTCTAACATTGGATCATGTTGTATTTTTCTCTGCCAAATTGAGCTCCTTGAGTCTATCACTGTAAGGTATGTTTTCTAATATTTTAATCATTCTTGTGGCTCTTCTCTGAACCCTCTCCAATTTATCAATATCCTTTTGCACTGTGGACACATCAATGCCAAATGCAGAGGTAAAATAACCTCTCTACTCCTACTTGAGATTTCCGTTTATGCAGCCAAGGATTGCATTAACCCTTTTGGCCACAGCATCATACTGGGACCTCACATTCAGCTAATTATCCACAACAACCCCCAAAACTTTTTCAGAGTCACTGCTTCCCAGAATAGAGTCTCCCATTGTATAAGTATGGTCTACATCTGTTGTTTCCAGAGGTATACATTTACATCTAGCCATATTAAAATGTATATTGCTTGCTTGCACCCAGTTTACCAAGTCACTTGTCCTCTTCATTATTTACCACTCCTGCAATTTTTGTGTCATCTGCAAACTTTGTCAGTGATTTGTTTTCTTCCAGGTCATTAATAAAAATGTTAAATCATGTAGGTACAAGAATTGATTCCTGGAGGACCCCACTAGAAAAACACCCATTCAATTATGATTTCCCATTTACAGTTACAGCTTTAGACCAATCTGCTAGCTAGTTTTTAATCCATTTAACGTGTGCCATGTTAATTTTATATCATTCTAGTTTTTTAATCAAAATGTCATGCAGTACCAAATTAAATCCCTTACAGAAGTCTATGTATATTATGTCAACACTTTTACCTTTATCAACCCAACTTGTAATCTCATCACAAAAAGATATCAAGTTAGTTTGACAGGATCTATTTTCCATAGCACCCATGTTGATTGACATTAATTATATTACCCTCTGTGATAAGGGAGTCCTGTTTGTCAAGCAGGACCGCCCTGTTGGCGCAGTGCAGTGTTGGTATACCCCATCACACAGTCACCTGGACTCCTTGAGGGATCAAATATTTGCCACAATATGGTCACAGGACCCCTGGCTGGGGGAGGCAAACAGCCCCTGGTGTTCTAACGTTCTGGGCATGGCAGAACAAGCAGTTAGTTCATAGCCTCCGGGCAGGGCAGAGCAAACAAACCATAGGCACCTTACTGGCAAGTTGGGGGGTAGGGGAACCCAGGCCCACCCTGCTCCAGCAGGTTCTGACACAGGGCCCTCTAAAGCCAGGTGATTCCCCATTATGGGATTAAGCATCGGGTTCTCCTACATTCCCTGGGTCACTTCCTACCGCAAACTGCATCTCATGAATCTCCTCAGCTGGCAGCAGCTCACCATCCCCATCAATCTCTGCAGTCATCTGGTCATTCGCAGCATATTCCAGGTCTATGGTTGCCACTGCTCGGGGAGTCTCTGGCATCTCTGCAGGCTCTTGTGACACATGTCATTCCTCCTCCTCAGCCAGCCCAGACTGAGCTGGGCTGCCTCCTTTTATCTGTCCCTTCCACCTGAAGCATGCACAGCAGGGGCAAAGGGGTGTGGCCTCCTGGGCCCACAGTGATTGGTCTGTCTCTGTTGGCCTTGCGTGGAGTTGGTACACCCCACTGCACCCTCCTTTAATTCTTTATGAATTGAGTCCTGTATCAGTCACTCCATTATTTTGCCTGGATAGATGTCAGACAGACAGGCCTATAATTACTTGTGTCATCCTCTTTACCCTTTTTAAATAGCTTTCTTTCAGTCTTCTGAAAGTATTATTGAAAATAAACAATGATCCAGTGAGCTCTTCAGTTTAAAACTCCAGACCTGCTGACTTTAAAATGTTTAACATTAGTAGCTGCCTTTTAACATCCTTCTGAGATATAAAGCGGTTCTCAAACTGTGGGTTGGGACCCCAAAGTGGGTTTTGACCTTGTTTTAATTGGGTCACCAGGGCTGGCGTTATACTTGCTGGGCCCTGGGGCTGAAACCGAAGCCTGAGCCACACCACCAGGGCTGAAGCACTTGGGCTTCGGCTTTGGCCCCCCTGTGTGGGGCGGTGGGGCTCGAGCAGGCTCAGGCTTCGGTCCCCACTCCTGTGGTCGTGTAGTAATTTTTGTTATCAGAAGGGGGTCATGGTGCAATGAGTTTGAGAACCGCTGAATGGAAAGAATGTTATCAGATGATATGGATACATCATCTGTTTTTTTCCCCCAAATACAGAACAGAAATGTTTATTAAACATGTCTTCCTTTTCTTCATTATTATTCATAATTCTACCATTTCCATCTAGGACTGGACCAATACTACTGTTAGGATTCTTTTCCCCCTAATATACTTAGAAAGCTTAAGGCAGTACAGCCAGTCAAGGCTGTGGCTAAATCCCACAGTTGGCTCCAAGCACTTCCATCCTTGTAAAAGTTCTTTGAAAAGTTTCCCTTTTCTACAATGACCATGGGAGCGTATGTCTCTGAGTTACAACCATGAGGCAGGATGGAGGACAGGCTGATTTAAGGCAGATTTTACAATAACCAGTAAAGATTACAGAGATTAAAATCTTGTCAGAAATTTGTCAGCAGAGGTTTAGGAAATACACCTCTACCTCGATATAACGCTATCCTCGGGAGCCAAAAAATCTTACCGTGTTATAGGTGAAACCGCGTTATATCGAACTTGCTTTGATCCACCGGAGTGCGCAGCCCTGTCCCCCTGGAGCACTGCTTTACCGCATTATATCCAAATTCGTTTTATATCGGGTCGTGTTATATCGGGATAGAGGTGTACTTTCTGAAGAATTACGGAATTAACAACCTACTAGGTGTTTTTTGTTTGATTTTTATATATAAACAGCTGCTGCAGCTGGAATAAAATCAGCTGGAAAAACTAAATTTGTTACTAACTTAGACTCTGATCGACTATTTGCATCAACAGGATTAGCTAAGCCTTTTAAAATCATAATAGATGCATTTGAAGGACTTGATTCTGTAGCACTAGCGGGGGAGCTACATAGCTGAAGAGAAGAAGCTTAAATTTGGTGTGGTGGACAAGAGGGAGCCAGTGGGTCAGTAATTCTGGTGTCTTTAGTGGGAATGATCAGGCCTTTACTGTGAATTTCTTTTTTACTTACCTCAAATAGAAAATGTCACACGGAAAAGAGGAGAGCTCCTCTAAAGAGTCACTGGTTCTTCTGGGGATCAGAATTGTATCTGCTAGAGGAGTTGTGGCCAGTAGTGGGGCTGGGAGAGGGCTGTGGCAGGGGAAAGGCTGGGCTGATTGGAAAGCAGCCACAGCTGTGGCTGGCTTAATGAGGGCCCAGCTGGCCCTTATAAAAAGGCTATGAGCCAGAGGCCCAAGAGAAGTCTGTCTCCAGGCTGGGAGAGTGCAGGGCCTGGCTGCCTGCAGAAAGGGTACTGGGAGTGAAGCAGGGCTAGGGTAAGGCCAGGGGAGCTCCAGGCTGGCAACTCCTGAGGCTGAGGGGCCTGGTTCAAGGCCCCTAGAGGTACTAGAAGGCAGAGGAAGGCAGCAGGTCCAAACCCCCTTGCCTATGATGAGTGGCTTTTACACTGCAGTCTGCCCTAGGGAGCAGGGGCGTGGTGATGACTGGCAGTAGCCCAGACTGAGGCAAGGAGAGGTGGGGGTTTCCCAGAGAGGGGAGACCCATAGAGACTGGAAGGGGTATTGCCAGGGGGCAGCCCCAGGGTAAAGGGGCACCGGGGTCCAGGAGGAACACGGGGACAGTTACAAGTGGGACACCAGCCTGCAGAGGGCGCCCAGGCTGGAAAAGAGCTAATTCCCTGAGAAGACCAGCGGGGGTGAGTCCCGCACCTTTACATCGCCTAAAAAGGTCTGCTGGAAAAACTAACTTTGGTGTCAAAGATCAGGGACTGTCACCGGGGAACTGGTCTCTATGGATAGACTAAGATCAGCTTCACTGGACTGGAACTGGTAAACCCAATCCAACTAGTTAAAGAGGGCTGGGCTACCCCTGGGCCGATAAAGGGCTGCTGGTAGGTAGCTGGGGAGAGGGAAAACGAGAGAAGATGAGCCCTGAGGAGCACCTGGAGTGGAGCTAACTCCTGTGGTGGGTTTCTGGAGCAAGGGGCCAGGGGCTCAGGGAAGCAGCGCCTGGAGTGCCAGAGACCCTTGGGAGGGGGCGGGATGCCTGAAGCATGAGACCAAGGATTGAGTTCAGACTGTGTTCTATTTGTTAACCTCTGTTATGAAAATACACCACCTTGACTGAGACTGGGCATGGCAACGCATGTTTTGGAGCCAGAGAGAAGCAATGGCCGTGGTGACAGGGACCCAGTCCCATTTGCAACAGAACAGCTGGTTTGCAGAAAGTCTCTCATTTGTAATAATTCCTTATTGGAGTGACTTGGAGTAAGCAGTCAGTGGCCAAGAGGGAAAGTTCATGGATTAGTAACTGTTTAAAAGATAAGAAACAAAGGGTAGAAATAAATGGTCATTTTTCACAATGGAAAGAAGTAAATAGTGGGGTCCCTAAAGGATCTGTGCTGTTCAATATATTCATAACTGATCTGGAAAGGGGGATGAACAGTGAGGTGGCAAAGTCTGCAGAGAATAAAAAATTACTCAAAATAGTGAAGCTCAAAGCAGAGTGTAAAGAATCACAAAGGGATCTTACTAAACTGGGTGACGACGCAACAAAATGGCAGATGAAATGCTGAAAAGTGCAAAGTAATGCACATTGGAAAACAATCCCAACTGTACATATAAAATGATGGTGTCCAAATTAGCTGTTACTACTCTAAGAAAGAGATCTTGGAGTCATCATAGTTAGTACTCTGAAAACATCTGCTCAATGTGCAGCAGCAGTCAAAAAAGCTAACAGAATGCTAGAAAATATTAGAAAAGGGATAGATAATACAACAGAAAATATCATAATGCCATTATATAAATGCATGGTATGCCCACACCTTGAATACTGCATGCAGTTCTGGTCGTTCCATCTCAAAAAAAGATAGATTAGAATTGGAAAAAGTTCAGAAAGGGGCAATAAAACTGATTAGGGATTCGGAACAGCTTCCATATGAGAGATTAAAAATACTGGGATTGTTCAGTTTAGGTGTCACCCAGTGAAGTTAATAGGCAGTGAGTTTAATACACACATACAGAAATACGTCTCACAACATGCTCAGTCAACTTGTGGAATTCATTGTCATGGGATGTTGTGATGCCCAAGAGTATAACTGGGTTCAAAAAAGAACTAGATAAGTTCATGGAGGATAAGTCCATAAATGGTTATTAGCCAAGATAGTCAGGGATGCAACCCAATGGTATGAGTATCCCTAAGCCTCTGACTGCAAGAAACTGGGACCTGGTCCACACTAACCCCCCCCCACTTCGGACTAAGGTACGCAAATTCAGCTACGTTAATAACGTAGCTGAATTCGAAGTACCTTAGTCCGAACTTACCGCGGGTCCAGACGTGGCAGGCAGGCTCCCCCGTCGATGCCGCGTACTCCTCTCGCTGAGCTGGAGTACCGGCGTCGACGGCAAGCACTTCCGGGATCGATTTATCGCGTCTAGACAAGACGTGATAAATCAATCCCAGAAGATCGATCGCTTACATCCGGACCAGGAAGTAAGTATAGACGTATCCTGGGACTGGATGAGATGGATCACTCGATAATTGCCCTGCTCTGTTCATTCCTTCAGAAGCATCTGGCACCGTCCACTGTCAGAAGACAGGATACTGGGCTAGATGGCCAATCTTATGTTCATATGGTTTTTGCATGTCTCTCTCACTTGCCAGGATTAGTCTTAGTTTAAACAGGCAATTGCCCAAGACAGTGAAATGTTTATTGTGTGAGTAACTGCTGGCGATGGGGGTGGACCTTTTCCCATTTGCTTAGGGCAGTAATAACCCTAGAGTCAGCCTTGTCTGTAGTTTGATAGCCAACAAGCTAAAAATACAACAAACAAGTAAAATGAAAATCAGTAATAAACTGTAACCAGCTCACAACCAATAAAGACAGTGTTCTATCAGGTGTGTGATCTTTTGTAAGAAACTCTATCTTACTATTCAGAATATTTAGAATCGTGGTTCATTAAGACAAGGAAGAAGAAAAAAATTATGCTTTAAAAATAGAACAAACTGCAGAGACTGAATATCTATACATTAGGAAGTTTCATAAAGCTTTAGTAACCAACTCAATAAGTAACAAAAAATGTTTCCAAAGGAGAGCTGTACAGATACTATGGAAAACTGAAGAGAGAAAACAAATGCATTTGATTGGTACAGCACTATACACTGGAAGTGTGCTAGAGTCTAATGAGAAAGAGAAGAGGCTGAAGATTGGGAAGAATTTGCCATTGATTTGAATGGGAGCAGGATTGGGCTGTGGAATAGGTATATTGTGCCTGAGTTCTACAAAAGACAGCAGTAGTGAGAAAGGCAAGAGCATTAGGGGCAGCTTGCAAAAAGTGTATCAGCAGTTAGCAATTACTCTGTTTCAGCCCTTTGCCTTTGGGCTTGACCGCCTATTGTGACTATTTCCTCTTCCACAGTCATTTTAAACCATAACCTTCTGAGAAGATATATACAGTAGATTAATTGATATAGCATGCTGTATACAGTTTTCTCAATACATTCACAACCATTATGCTTGGGTAATTTTTGTCACCCTTGGGCATTTTTGTTTTGCATATCTCTAGTTACAATTTTACTGAAATCATTTTCTTTTTTATTGGCCTCTTATATCATCGGAGTACCTGTGATTTCCCAAAGGTTAGATGATGAATGACAACACATCATCAGAAGACAAAATACAGGCATTTATTAACGATAACAATTGATACTTTTCCTTCTCTTGTCTGACAGCGAGTCTTGACTGAGTGCGTTACTTATATTAAAATTTAACATGGTCTTTTTGAACCATGTGTCAGACAATTAAAATTAAGAATTTTAAAAACAACTTCAACTATAGTGAATTAGCCCCAATCTTACAAGGCCCATGAATAGTTCCACTGATTTCAGCAAAATCAGTGGGGATCTGTGGAGACCCAGCATTCCATCCACATGCAATCAAATGCAGAATCAAAGCCTTTAAGTAATTTTGGTGGGTGTTGACCTATAGGCCATATCCTTGTAAGGCGTAATAGCTCATCTATGAGGAAAACTAACATAACGCTTTGAAGCTTTGCTAAGAAATGGAAAAATACCAGTTTGCTGACATTATTAATATATAATCACCTTTGACATATGGCCTGTCCTTTTTCCAGTAAGTAGTTTGCCAATCAAGGTCCAGACACCCCAAAGGGAGAACAGAAAGTTTAAACCCTGAAAATGAACAGTTGAACTAACTGATTTCATAATCTATTATTGTACTATAAAAGTGTATTGAATAAATACATATTACATATTAAAAACATTACTCCTGGGGGAATTCTGCAACAAAAAATTAAAATTCTGCACACAATATTTTCAAATTCTGCAAAATTCTGCATATTTTATTTGTCAAAATAACACAATTATTTTTGGTCATTTATTTCAAAATACCTGCCAGCAAGTATGTCTGTAACAATACATACAACAAAAAAGATTCAGAAAATGTTTTTTGACAAATAGATTCCTTACCAGGCATATTTATATGGAACTCTGAGTAATAATTCATGTAAACTACAATACAGAACCATATTTCCTGCACCCCCTATAAGCAGTTCAAAGGCTGGGGGGAGTCAGGGGTAATGGAAGAGCTGAGGGAGAGGGAAATAATTGCTGGGAAGGAGCCTGGGTGTAAACTTGCTGGGTTGTTGGGTATGGGTGGGAAAAATATGGAACAGGTTTTTTGGGGGGGGGGGCGAGGAGGGATTGTTAGGGAGCTTTCCCCACTCAGACAATGGCTGACCCCTAGCCTCTCCACCCCCTCCACTCCCACTCAGATACCCACTCTCCCATCCCCATGTGTCCCTGCACCCCCTCCACCTGTCCCAATATGTCTCTGTGACCCCTCAGCCACCCCCCCATCTCTTTGTGGCCCTGGACCCTCTCCCTGGCCCCATGTCTGTCCTCCTCCACTGCGCCTCCACTCCCATTCAGCCCCTTCCCAGTCTGTCCTCCCCCACTAGCCCTTATGAGCCCCTCCCTGACCCCGCAGCAACCCCACACTGTCTCTCTCCCCATAGCCCCCCGTCTCCTGACCTGGCCAGACAGGCGCTATGAAGAAAGCTCTGCAGGCTCTTTCTCTTCCCTAGCTGGCTGGGAGCGGGCTGCTGTGTTCTAGCACCACAGCACCCTCTGGTGGACAAAAGGCAGAACTGCAGCAACTTTTCAGCAGAAGCTTCTTTCTGTGCAAAAAAATTAAAAATATTCACAGCTCATTAATTATGCACATGCACAATGGCACAGAATTCCCCCAGGAGTAAAACATATTTGAATGTAATACATTGTGCTTGATGGCTTATCTGGAGCTCATCACAGGTTAGTGTGGGTGTAGTCATGGTTCTCCTGGTTTTTCAATGGTGTAGACTGGTAGAGGTAAGTGTTCATGACATGCTGCCACAAGTCATACTGGGAAATATAGAGAGCAGCATGAAGTTTTTCATGGACTAGAAAGACCATTATGACCAGAGTCTTTGGGCCTGTACCTCAATAATGCAACAATTGTGTTTGCCTGAGCAAAGTCATAATGTCTTGATGCACTTCCTGCTACACCTCCCTGTCCCTTTGCCTCTCCTGCAGCAACTGCTCTCTCCATTCTTAGCCCTTCACCCTGGTGTTGGACATTCGGCCCTTTCAATTCCTGTGTTCACAGTCAGCAGCTCTAGAGAGCTGGAGGATCTTGCAGAACATATCCTCCTTGTTCCACTTCTTTTTTCCCCTGATCCAAGTCAGATGTTCAGCAGGCCTGGAGGGGCACCTCTTGAGGCCACCTGACCAGAGGTTGCTGATTCAAACAGACAGATACAGCAGTAGTTTTATTGTCACAATGGAGCGGGAAAGGTAAGTCTCAAAACTTCTTTACATTATTGCCATAACTGCCTTTAACAAGAAATGCTAATGATCACTTTTGTTTTGGAGCACCTTGTTACAGCACCACTCTGCAGCTCAAGCCATGGTGAATATGGACTAGCTAGGGCTGATGACTGCTGCATGAAGGCTTTAGATGCTGGGCGACCCTGGGTCTGAGTATAGGGAAAGAGCAGTAAATATTGCCAATTTTTTCACAGACAGTGGTGATTTTGGCTCATTTCTCACTCTTGAGGATGACAAAGGCCCAGAGAACACAGCTGCTACTGGGTATCCCAGGGCTGCCCAGGCCCATATGTTTAGGGCCGGCTCTAGGTTTTTTGCCGCCCCAAGCAAAAAAATTTTGGCTGCCCCCCACAAACCCCTGCCTCCCCAGCTCTGGGCTCCCCCCAACCTGTGCTGACTCCACCCGCTCCCCCTTCGCCTCCAGCCGGTCTGGCGCTGGCAGGGTTGGAGTAAGCAGCGCGGCTCCCGGGCCACGCCTCAGCCCAGGGCCCTTCCAGCCAGGGCTCCTGCCTCCAGGACTGGCTGGATCAAGAGGGCAGAGCTGGGGGACTGCCACAGCAGGGGACTGAGGAGCTGGGGCAGGGGAGCCCCGGAGAGCGGGACGCAGGCCCCACATGCCAGTGCCCAGGCCACCGGTCCCCACTATGGCCCCGCTGCTGCTGCTGCTCCTGGCTGCCCTGCCGCAGTCCCTAGGCGGCTTGGACCGCTTCGCCCAGCCCCGGCTGTGGCACTGGGGGGCGGCCGCCCTGCAGCACCTGCAGGCAGCTCCCCCCGCCCGGTGGCCCCCAGCCCGAGTGTCCCACGCTCGGAGCCCGCTCAACCCAGCCACAAGGTGCGGGCGCTGCTTCCCAACACGAACCACAGCAGTCCCAGGGCACCCCCCCTGCGCTGCTGCTGGCAGGGCTGGCTCTAGGCTTTTACCACCCTTAAGCAAAAAAAAAAAAAAAAAAAAGATGGCCGGAATGCTGCCCCTGAAAATGTGCTGCCCCAAGCACATGCTTGGTTTGCTGGTGCCTAGAGCCGGCCCTGCATATGTTGCTAGCCTGTTTACTACAGTGTTGCCAGCAGAACTCACCACAGAGTAGCAAGGAAATGCTTTCTTTCATGGGGGAAGAAACAAGGCAACCCTCCATTGAAACACATGGGAGAGGAATGAAAAGTATCTCCAAGAAAGATCCATTGACATTGTTCCAGTGGATACAAGGAACATCTTTGTTCAGATAAACAAAGTACGCCACATGGGGAGAACTGCACCCCTCTCCCCTGCCTAGCCCAACAAGCCAAAGAAAGGAAAAATGGCTGTTGCCTCTGCCTGTTCCATTCCACCTCTAGCCGAGTATAGGACACTCGTCTTTTGTGGAATGTGTAATTTGAACTGCCCTAATTTTTTTTAATTTATTTTCTATTATTTTAGAAGCTAAGTGTGCAATCAAAAGTCAATGCCTTTGTTCTCTAATGAAGTGGATGGGAGGGGAGTCATTTTTAAATACAGAAGAAGGATGGGGGGGAGGAAAGGTATGTTATGGGGAACAAAAAAGGTAAAACAATGCTTATAAGGAATAATGCATGTATACACTTACCCGAACTCCCCTCCCCTTCATCACCAGGTTTCACTGTGCTCACCTCATGGGACTAGTTTGACTCTGGCTGAGTTTCAAACAGCTCCTGGCTCATCACATGGTTTGTTTTGTCTTACATGCCCCTCTCCCACCTTCTCATGCACAGCAGAGGTCTCTGTGCCAGGCTCTCACAAAATGTCCAGTCACTTTTAGGATGCAGATGGGATCCCCACCAAGTATGGCATGCAATATGTTGTAGAAGCAGCAGGTCTGTGGGGCAGAACCAGATTTGTTGTTGCCCTTGTTCATCTTTTGCCAAAGTTCCTTTGCTTTCATGCAGCATTGCAGCTCATCCCTGTTGTGCCTCAGCTTTAGCATCCCCTGTGCAATCTGCACGTAGATGTCTGTATTTCTTCAGAGACTCTTTAGCTGGGCTTACGCAGCCTCTTTTCCCCACAGGCTGAGATCCATGACTTCTTTCCTACTCCAGCAAGGAGCACATCTAACAGCTCTCTGGGGGGTATATCTACGCACTGAAAAAACCCCACCTATGAGAGCGAGTCTCAGAGCCCCGATATACAAACTCGGGCTCATGCTATGGCACTAAAAATAGCTAAATAGACATTCCTGCAGTTTCAGCTCTGAAATCTGGTGGGGCAGCGGTGTTTCAGAGCCCAAACCAAGCAGGGATATCTACATGCAGCTCTTCTTTGTGTCATAGCGTGAGCCCAAGTCAATAGAGCAGAGGTGGGCAAACTACGGCCCCCGGGTCGGATCCGGCCCATCATGGCTTTGGATTCGGCCCACGGGATTGATGCGGAGCACTCTGCCCCCCACCCCCAGGGGCCGCACCACTGGCTGCTTCCAGGAGCAGCGCGGGGCCAGGGCAGGCAAGGAGCCTGCCTTAGCCCCGCTGCATGCCGCTGCCACCCCGGAGTTGCTCGAGGTAAGTAGCGCAGGGCTGGAGCCCGCAACCTGAACCCCTTCTACACCCCAACCTCCTGCCCTGAACCCTCTGCCGCACCCCTCCTGTACCCTAACCCCCTGCCACACCCCTTCTGCACCCCAACCTCCTGCCCTGAGCCCCCGCTGCACCCCACACCTCTCCTGCATCCCAGCCCCCTGCTGCACCGCTCCTGCACCTCAACCTCCTGCCCTGGTCCCCCTTCTGCACTCCGCACTCCCTCCCACACCCCAACCCCCTGCCCCAGCCCTACATGCAATTTCCCCACCAGATGTGGCCCTCGGGCCAAAAAGTTTGCCCACCCCTGCTATAGAGCTTGGGCTCTGAGACTTGCTATTGCAGGGTTTTATTTTCAGTGTAGATAAACCCTGTGTGTGTGGAGCTGGTGTGGTCAGATGCACACAACAAACGTGGGCTAGTGGGTATGCTCGCCAAGATGGGCAATCAAGAAAAGGTATTTCAAAAACACAGGGGGAATTTTAAAGAGTGACACAACTTCTGGTGTCTGTGATCCCAGGCACTGGACTTCAAAGTTGTGACCCAGACCACTGTCACAGGAACTGAGGCATTGTAGGACAGAGGCTAGAGGACTGTTAGGGCACAGCTACACAGCAAGTGTCAGCACATAGCAACAAGTCTCACAGCCTAGTTGTAAAGTACTGCATGGATTTTGGGTGCACAACTCTACAAGACATGAGAGTGTCTTGTTAACTAGGTCTTGGCTCTAAAACACATGTTATGATTTTATTTTATATGTAACCCTTTGTTTCCAATACTTCTACTTGAATCTCTGTGCTTTGTTAAATAAACTTATTTATGGCACTATAAACATTTATGTCACACTAAGTACTGTGTGTTAAGCAGAGCGGTAAACTGAGGTGGAACTGGTAAGGTGGGGAGTATTGTTTCTGTAGAAGCAGTGAATCTGTGAATACTGCAAGCGTCCAACAGATAAAGGGATGGACACTCCAGAGAGAAAGAGGGCTCAAGGGTTGGGGTGTGCCAATTGCTAACCTACAGAGTGACAGCAGGGTCTGCGAGGCCTAGAGGAGAGTGTTTATGTTCCCCATGGCTGGAGGAGTTGGGGAGCTGATACATAGCAGGTACGGACAAGACTTCCTCATTCTGAGGCAGGTGCCTTACAAATCTGGGTACCCCCAGGATGAGTCAGCTCCTAACTACTTTCACTTCTTTTTCAGGCCTGATTCAAAGCCCATTGCAGTTGATGGAAAGACTCCCAAAGACCGAAATTGGCTTTGGATCAGGCCCTTGTTTAGGAGGCTCACTTCTAAGCAGGATGTCTGTGAAAAATATGTTTGATAAACAGAGTTTTAATTTATCTCTAAACTACAACTATTGCTCGGTATCTACAAATATTGCTGGATATCTCAGATGTTGAAAACAAGTAAATAAAACATCTTTTATTTAAGGGCCCATTTCCACTGATTCAACAAATGAGTTTTAAAACGGTGCTGAAGGGTGCTTTACACATGATTGTGGATAAACAGAGTTCCACACAATGTAGCCTATCAAGCTATATTAGAATAATCATGCTGTAGCATGCCATAGTTAGCGATCCATTTGAGAGCACAGTTTTTGAACATTTTTCTAGTCTCAGATGGTTTGGCCTTTCCTACAATGGCTGTCCAAATCATGTTACAGCACCATTTGGACACAATCGAATATAAACCATGCTTAGTAATGATCTTTATAGTTGGCTGATATGCCATGCAGGCAGGGCAGGAATTGAGATGGTGATATATTCCTAACCAGAGATTAGACTTCTGGGAATGGAAGTTTTGTGCTATTTATTTATATAGCATACCTTTTGTGAGTTCTGGGTGCTTGTGAAGAACTGGGGAGGAAGCAGATATTGTGGCTCCAGAAATTAAATATACCAAAAAAAAAAATTAGGACTGTTTAATTTGACAAGAGCTAGTTTCAGACTATAAATATCAGAATGCTGAAAAAAGGAGGGGAAAAAAGCTGATTATATTTTTAGAAAACATTTTCACAAGCTGACAATCCAAAAAAATAGAATTCCTGTACATGGGAACGGAGCGAACATAAAACTAGTACTTAAAAAGGGGGTGAGAATAGAAAACAGAAATTGTTGATAACTCAAAGAGAGGTTACCAGTAGGCTACGTGTATGAACCTTTGAACTCTATCTTTCTGTTGCTGTATTTTATATAAATGACATGACTGATGGAGCTATATTTCAAAGTTTGCAGATGAGATTAAATTACAGAAGACATCAAATCCATTTCTTATAAAGTAAATGTGTTAAACTGATTATGCTTTTGGACTAATAGATGAAAACAGCAGATAAATGAAGACTTTTAAGTCAGAGCAAAAGAACCTAAAAAAGAAATAGTTATTATAAGGAAAAGCACTGTAGCGTTCTACCACAGTAAGATAGCTAAGACTTAGAATGCAATATTGTTAAGGTTTTCAGCCAACGTACATATAAAATGAAAAATGCGGAATCAAATTGCTAAGGGAACACTGCAGAGATAACAGGTCTGGTAATTTTACCATATGAGTCCCCCGTTAGATGTTTGTGACTCTATATATTTACTCATTTCTGTTTCTTAGACTAAAATGTTTATTTTAAAATTCCTAATGTATAACCAGTATTGATCTCTACATTTTGGAGAATAGAAGTTATCAAAGAATGTCGCAACAATGTCACACTGCATCACCGCATAACAACTGGGTACTGGTCATAATATAATTCAGTGTAACCATGTCCGAATTTCAGTTTGAATGCTTAATGAAAGGTAATGTTAAACTAACTTTCACAGCTGATAAGGAAACATCAGTTAATCTCTACATTTTCTTACCTAAAGGATATTGCCATTTTGTTAACTCACTGAAATTATTAAAAAGGTGTTTCATTGTGATCCATTTTCCACAGAAATGTGTGCGCTTTCTAGAACTTCTATCTATTCTTCAATATATGCAAACAAAGGACTATATCATGTCATTGACTGTTAAACAGAAGTCCCAGGTGAAATGGAATCCTGTTCAAAAATTGGTGGCATGATACATCTTCCTAGCTCTCTGTTGTAGTGCTATGTGACTGCCTCCCAAGCATTTATATATGGAAACAACAATAGCAGTCTCTCTCATGTCCAAGATTGTAGAAGAAATAGCTTGATTAGTTCAAAAGCTGGTGTATGTGCATGTATAAAGAACTGGAAAAGCTAAGCTGTAGAGATGAGTTTTGCATTTAGTTTAAGGCAAGATCTGTAGTCATTCTTACCTCTTGCAGTAGTGAGTTCCCCAATCTAGCCCCTATGAAAGTTCTGTCTCCTGCCCTCCTGAGCCTCGCTATATTGGTCAGTTTCCTGGTTCCACTGCAGCTGTTGTAAAAGGACATAATTGTTGAGAGAGAGAGATGATGCCAGGCAAACTCCCAATGATAGTCTGGTAGCTAGGGCCATACCCATGGAGGGCTTTCGATATCTGGACAGAGATTTAGAAATAGGCTCCAATCAAAAGGGATCCAGCACAGAGAGCAAAGCACAGGGTGATATGTTGGTTCATAGTAACCTGCGGGAGCAGCAGCTCTGCATTTTTCACCAGCTGGTGCTTTTCCAGCACGTGTGGTTTCATACCTAGATATAATGATTTTCTGCAATCCAGCCCAGAGGACAAAAATGCATGGATCACTGTCAGACCTGTGTCTGATAGAATAGAGTGCAATCCTCTGACCAGTCACTGATAGAAGTATTTTTGCTGCTGTGATTATTTGGGCATCTAATAGCGCTGGGTAGTCAGAGGACCTCACAACTGCAGAGCACGTGAACTGATAGCGGATGCCCTTACTAATGGGGGGGGGATTTATTTGTATTACCATAGTGCCGAGGAGTCCTAGTCATGCACCTGGATGTTATAGAAGAGACAAGGTAGAGCCCAAATTGTCTTATGTGAACAGGAGACTTATGGGGCCAAATCATGAGGCCCTTATTTACCAGTTATGCCACATTTACCCATGTTAATTGCAATGGCACTATTCACATAGTGGGGTATTGCTAACAATGGGTAAGGATGGCAGAACTGTTTTGCACTTCATTTTATTGGGAGTTTGCCTGTTCAAGAAACGTGTAAAGACTTCATAATTTGGCCCAATGTAGAATCCTAAATCCCACAGTAAATAAATCTTGTTCATGCAAATCCTGAAGCAATTCTGACCATGCAAAAAATATACTTTAGTTCCAGTGCAGTTTTTAGTTATTTATATACAGTTTGCAGGGCACTAGCCAAATAACGAGATAATAGGAATATAAATATATTCTGTATCAAGGACTCATTCTGCAGTCTTTAGTCAGGTAAACCTCCCACTTAATTGAGTGGGGGTGGGGGTGGAGAGCAAGTGAGTGTGTGTGTGTGTGATTTTATTCAGCATGCTAGCATAGCTATGGCTGTGTGCAGAAACCAAGAGGAAGAGACAAACATCTAGCCTGAAAGGCTCAGAAAGTAGTTAGCCATCTGATACACACAATTAACATCACAAACTCTTCCATAACTCATGATCTGCCCAAGATTAATCCTATCTTTGATGATTATTCAGAAGTATAAAAATAGCAATCAAAGGACTTCCTGGTTAATTTAAACCAGTCTCCAACTCTCTGAAGGGAATGAAAATACTTTGGATGTGGAAGTAACTGAGTATGAAAAAGATACAAGATTGCTCATATTGAATATGGGAGTTCTTGGCTCAAATAGATTCTCCATCAAGTCTCAGAACATAATCATCAAAATTCTAAATAAATAATAACTGATTTATAATAAAAATCACATTTCAATGCTATCTCCCTGTTTAGTTTCCCTTTACATTTAGGCCAGCTAGTGTGTTTCCCCCAAACCTAGTGAAATTCTGGAAGATTGTGAACCTCCTCATCCAGCTTTATTGCTTTAAATCAGACCTGAAGATGGCTTTTGCTTTGCCAATGAAAATCATGTTAACATTGACAAAGAATGCAAAGATCAATGTTTTATTTAGAACACATTCTTCTGTTACAACTTGTACAGATTATTTCAAATCATGGCCTTTGCTTCTAAATTACAATTTTCATTTTAATAGTCTTTTTGGATAGGAAAAAGGATTTGTTCTCAATACCTAGGTTTCCTGTCAGAGCTACCAAAAATACAGCATGAGCTGTTGAAAAAGCATGATTTCTTATATTAAAGCTATTATTCTGACCTTAGCTCACACATGCAGCACAATACATGCACTTATATCTCATCTTTATGCCCAATTAGATATGGTCGGTAGTAAAAAAAAACAACAAACATCCTTTTTTTCTTTACATAACTAGGTATGTCCTTGTGGCTACTACCATAGTATTGAAAGAATGTTAAATGCAGACAGATACAAAGGAATTAATTATTTTAACCCAGATCACATGTTAAATACTTTAAATTAGCTAAAACAAACAAACAAACACACATCAAATAAAAACCCTCTTTCCAATTGTTTGCAAAAGTACAGTATTAGATAAATTTCTGGATAAAAAATTAATCTGACTGAAAAATTACAGCTGCTTCCTCCAAACCTTGCCAGTTAGGAAGATTTTGAAAGAAATCCCTGTCTGAAACAATAGAAAGGCATTTAATTATATGTGCATTTATTGCTCAGTGTAAGGCAGGTTGTACATCAATCTTCTCATTAGGAAGCTATAATAATATGACTCCTAAGAATTCCTTCCATTAAAAAATATATTCATTATATCAATGAGCTGGGTCAATCTAAGAATGTAAAACCTGAGGATATTTACAAACTGAATAATAAGATGTATCTAGGTTAGATACAAAATATTAAAACACACTTAATTGTTCAAACAATTGTCCACACAAAGGCTCTGTGTTGTAGGCATGCAAATGCATGCACAGAAAATAGGCACATATTTATGCACCTAATTTCCATGCACAATTACAACTGTATGTCCACAAACAGATAATTCTGTGTCTATCTGGTAATTTGCATAGGCAAATAGTTTGCCTAAATAGACTAAGTAGTTGTGCACACAGATTAGTTGCACATTTTTGTACATAAATTCATGTAACTTGTCTTTTAGAAACTGGGCCTTTTAAGACTCCTGCCCTGCAAAGTAAACTACTACCTCAAGTCAGGCAAAAAAACTAAGAAAAGCAATGGGTCTTATCATGCCCTGAAGATGAACAGATTCAGAAAATGCAATTGTTACATCAAGGACTTCTTTGGGTTTGCCAGGAAGACTCTTCAAAGCATCTTAGTTCATATGGTTTAGATTACAGTTATCCCATCACAACCATGGGTGTATATACAGATAGTACGTGACAATAAGAGGAGATGGTAATACCATGTGTTCTCTTATATGGAAAATTATTGTAAGAGCCTTAGATTTACAGAATTGTTGGTAATAAGATAAGTACGTTCTAGATAGATCATATCATACATAGCAGAGGGATATCAAATTTAGCAGATGATTTGAGGGAACAGACAGTACCGAAGTTGGCAATCAGAAGAAAAGGACCAGAACAGACTAGTGACATGGGAAGACAAGTGGCTAATCCAGTTCAACATGGAAAAATGTAAGGGACTGAAGATTTGACATAGGGATCATACCTTCAATGTGGTTATATGCCACAAAAACAGATTTAAAAGACAATTCTGGAGGCCACTATTTAGTAACTAAAGCTTCATTTACACTAGCAAGTGTATGTGCATATATGGACATTGTTGTGTAATCCCCCTACTGTCTGCATATGAACCCCTGAAGCATATGCGTGCAGGCGATTGCACGGCGAGAAATCTAGCACACATGAAAGGTGTTGGTATGTGCATGCCTCCACTGAAGCATGGTTCCGTATCCGTGCTATAGTGCAGTATGAGCGGGGGCAAGGTCCTGAGTTTCAGTAGTCCTCCAGGTCCATTCCCACAATGCAATGGATTCTTTCCTGCCTGACTCTCACCCAGTGTCTAAAGATCTGGCCCCCCCTTATCAGCCATAGTAGCAAGCAATGCTGACCACTTCAGAACAGTTTTCTGCTACACTTTGGTTAGCGCAGGTGAACATGAATCATGTTCCCAGAGCAACCGTCCAGTCCACCGCCAAGGAACTGATAGTCTAGTTTCCATGAGGGTCTCTCCATGGGGAGGTGTGCGGTTGAAAGCCAAACCTTTTTTTTCCAGAGAGTAGGCAGGAACCTGTTGTCTGCATTAGTCCACATGCCTTTTGTAGTCCTCCTTTGCCTTTCAAAGTGTCTCTTCACCTTCTCTTGGAGATAATGAATGAGTTGGTCCACATCTTCTAGCAGAAGGGAGAGGTAAGTGGCAGCTGCTGTCGCCAAATGTATGAAGGCAGAGGACAGTTTCAGCAACATGCAGCAAGGCGGTTCCTAGAGTGTCTCCTGTGATGCAGAGAACTCTGGGATATCACCCCTGAAATGGAAGCATTAATGTCGTATACCAACGAAGGGCAGTGTGGACACAGGTATATGTGTGTACCCAGCGTATACCCGTGCCCAACACATATAGCTAGTAGTACACACTCTCAAGTGTGGCATAGCCTAACAGAAAAATGAAACATTTAACACAATGGACCTGCTCCTACTCCCAGTAAAGTCAATGGAAATTTTAGCATGGGTGACAGTTTGAACAGAATTGGCAATAAGCAGCAGTGAAGAAACTCCTAACACTTATTTTACTTTATTACTTGATTTTAATGTTTTTATGTATTACATACCAGTTCTGCTCAACTGATATGTTAGCACCTTATGTATAGATCAAAATTTGTATTTGTATCTTTATGTCTTATTATTTGACTGTAATAATAATGTGTTGTATGCATTAGCTATGTGCACAAGCCTTAACAAATAGCTTTAATAAAGGAAAGTTTGTAAGGTTCTTAGATTTGTAAATAGGGGAACTGAGCATAAATCAGCTGAGGATTTTTTGGAAATGTACAAAAATTTTAGCAAGTCTTACGGAACATAACCCTTAATTGGATGCTATACTGATGAACAGAGACTGAAAAAATAGGAAAGGTACAGTGTAGGGTGACAATGATGATTAAAAGGCTTAGTGACCAATTCTACTTCAGCATCAAACTGTGAAAGCAATTCCATTGTGGGGAAAGCCACGTAATAACTGATATGATGATATGACCTAGAGATTTCAGTGGAGATATTCCTGAACAGATCTTATATCTCTAGCTGTGATACAATGTTTTGTCATTCAAAATGGCCCCCAAACTTTGGGGGGCCAAATCTTAATAGGGCTCCCTTAAATGGGCCTATGCTATTTAATGGCATAACAATACGCCCATGACAGATAGGTAAATACATGTGCAGATGTTGATTTGAGCTTGTGGTTATTCAAATACCACCTCAGCTTTTGGGGTAATTAGAGAGGTTGGTAGAATACTGAACCAGAGTTTATAAATTACAGAAGTGACATATTTCCTAATAACACACAGTATACATACTGTATGGTGTTTTATGTGCTTACTTACCCATTGAACTTAGTAAAAATATGAACTCTAAACTGTAAGTTTCTAACCTGCATTCCACTATACATACTAAATTTGTGGAGTTTTTATTACAGTAATGAAATAATGTTAATGTTTCCATAAAACTTGGGAGCCTGTATTAGGGTTATACAATGGCTTTTACAACCTTATTATTGTTCAGACATTGATATAATAAGAAAGTGACAGGAAAAAAAAATCCCGTAACAAGGCAGCACAGCCAGAAAAGTACACAATCAAATTCTCACTTATGTCATAGAATGTAAATAATAACTGCACTTTAAACTGTCAGGATGGGGAGACGATGCTAGGCAAAATGTGAGTGCGGAGGAGGACAAGAAAGCTGAGGAAGAAGGTGAAGACTGAGATACAGAAGGAGGAGGAGAGGTAAGGGAAATTAGGGGATACGGTGCTTTATAACCATGTATTATTGGGACTGTGCTCTTCAGGGTCAAACTTGAGGAGGATGCAAAAGTCCAAAATTTACTGAGGCAGTTCCCCACTCCCCGTCACCCAGAGAGGGCTTCCCTGCAACAGTCTTGCCAGGCCCCCAAGCCCATCCCAGGCAGCACATGGAGCCGAATAGTCTTTCTGGAGTAAAGCAAAGAAATAGTCCCATTAAGAAAACAAACTCTAGTCCTGTGCCAGACCTACCTTCCCCTGGAAGGACTCCAGCAGCCAGCAGTCTGTTCAGAGGGGCTTGCCTGGTTCTTTCCTCAGGAAGCAAAGCCTAGAAGGTCTGTTTCCTTCCCTAGTCACACAGCTACTGAACTATCTTTTTTAGCTGCCCCTTCATTACCTGACAGCGAGAAGTCTGGTGTAATGGGACAGGGGTGAGTGGGTTCACACCAGCTTGTTAGCCCTGGCTGGCTCAGTGTGGAGTTGATATACCCCAATTATATTAAATAATGTTCCTCAAAATGCACATAAATTCAGACAATAATTCCACCTTAGGTTCCAATGGCAAGAGCAAAGAGTTTGTGCTGGGCTGTCTTGTTTTTGATCTCACTAGATACTCCTTCAAAGGAATTAGTGTTTTATTGTTAGGCTTGGAAGATTAGATTGTTATTGGTAGAGGCTGATTTCACCATACACATACAAACTGAAGAAAAAAGATTTTCATTGATAACTGTTAGGAGGAGGAGCAGGTTGACCCAGAGGCGGATTGAGTAGATGGAATCCTTTATTGCAATGCTTGTTTCCCTTGACCCAATTGTCAGGTAAACCCCGAATTAGTTACAGCACACTCTTTTTGTTTGGGTTAGCATGTACATGCCTACATCCGTTACAACACCCCAGAAACCCTTATTAAGTAATAGAAACACCCATACTGTTAGTATGCCCACCCCTCTCTATTATTCACAGCATTACGCATTATGTCATACAGGCATTTTAACCTTGAAAATACATTTCTTTGCAACAATCTGTTGCCATAAATCTCCCTCATCAGCAGTTTTTAGGGGCAGGAAGAAGGGGCCATGACCCAGGGCTCGCTTATGTAGCTGGGAAAGGAAGGGAGGAAGAGAAAACACTTCTTTACCCAAAAGGTATCCTTTAGATCCCCACATTTCTTATACAGCTGCAACACTTCTCAATTCTTAACAAGGAAAAGGGAGGGGAAAGGGGTAACACTATCTATCAAGTGAAAAAAGAGCGCGTGCCTGTGCCTACGTCCTGATACCATGCCAACACACCAGTGGTTTTCCATGTCTTTATTTAACTCTTACATATTCCAACAATAACAAGTGAAATTTACAGACAGGCATAGTAAGGAAAATACTGCTTGAGAACTTAGTAGAATTTGATTTAAGGCTATTTTTACATATGATGTTGACAATTTGTACTGTAATGGTTATAAAGCTTTAACTTTTTGAATTAAATAATTATTTTCTGACCCTCAATTTCCCACAACTGTGAAAACTTAAATTGCTAAAAATAGAAAAATGCTTAATTATAAACATTGCTATTATCAAAATTATAAAAAAATAAACATCTAATTCTGCCAAGTCTATTTATGGTGTGTAGTCAGGATTCTTTGTGTTATTTATATTCCTCACAAGCTTCTTTTCTCTCCATTCTCTTTTTCATTCTCACTCTCTGTATACGTGTGTGTATAGATAGAATTTGGAAACTCAAAGACAAGCTCTCTGTCACTCCCCAAGGGTGCAAGACAATTTGTTATTTCTGTTGAAAAGATGAAGCTAATAACGTTATACTGCGTTCCATGCCATTGAGGGGAGCAAACACATGCTAAGTCACGAAAAAATGTCATAAAAGCTGAGGAAGACACAGAGCAGAGCCAGTATTAGTGTACTCTTGTGAGCCCACCCCACCCCAATTTGAGGGCCCTCAGTATCTTCTCAACACGGGGTTGTGCAGATTATGGGTTTGCTCAACCCAACCCATAATCTGCATAACCCCATGCAGAGAGTGTATGGACTTGGGGCATCTGGTCTAGGCAGTCTATATCCCTAGTGGATTGTCCAGCAGGAATCCATACGATGTTAATACTGCACCTTGGAACGTTTACTTCCAATCTGCTGCTTCTATTTCCCTGAGGAGATGTGGTGTGGGGAATAGTTAAGAGGGAGATACCCAGTGGCCAATGGCAAAAAGTCAGTCATGATGCCATGAGTGTGCATATGTGTCGGTAGTGGAGGGGCTGTTCCACAGATGCGTTAGCACTGAGTGAGCAGATGTCCCAAGATCTGCAGGATTAGGGCCAGGATTCCCCATGGAATTCAAAGGGCCACTCCTTATTTTCTGAGGAGAGAATGGCCCAGCTTACACAGAGCTTGAAAGCTGCAGCTGTATTGATGTAGTTTCCCCCTCCTGTGGGTTTTTGAAGAGGAGGGGGCATATGGCTCCATGTTACTGCATTTAATTAAATAAGCAGCTGCATAGAGTGCAGAGGGATGCTGAGCCCAAACGCAGCTCTTGTGCTGGCAAAGAGAGTTTTGTCCATGTATATCTGATTTGTTTAAGCTCTGTTTTTATGGCGTTCATGAATAAGCATATGTACCCAGGACAACATGCTACGTACAGGCTTGGATGAAATATATTTTTAAGGGGGTAAATAGTGTAGAACGTTCACAATGAAAATGATCTTCCAAATACAAGATGATAATGAACCACCTAAGTCTGTCTCTGGGAAATAAATTAAAACCTGGCCATTGCACTCTACATACTCAATCCCCTTGGCTAAACTACCTGTCCACTTACCCTAGAAACAAACTGGAGTTTCACTTAGTTCACACTATTCTCGCTGTTAAGGAAAAAAGGCAAATTTTTGTAGTGAGCAGGAAAAACATATTGGTGATGGCAATGGACCACAAGACACCATTTTTACAATCCAATAGATTTTAGGAAAGGAAACAAAAAAAATGAAGACATGATATATGTATTACAATCCTCCAAGGCCACATCTTCCACTATCCAAGTTCCATCCATTCACCAGTATAACATGCCGGCATTATTAAGAGTAAATAAAATCCGAGCATGACTACCAAAGCAAACCTGCAATTTAACCGTAATCCAGACACAATTAATTCAGTCCTTCATTGACAGCCACCCTCTTCTGTTCTGGACAGTGCGGAGCTGCACAGCACAGCGTTGTTATCTGAAAAGAATAACAACTTGGTACAATGGACATGCACTGGGACAAGATTAATATATTACTCTCTTCCTTTCTTATACCTAGAACATCACTTACACAAGAACCTTGTGAAGTGTCACTCAAATGGCCCTTCCTGAGGTTATGATACCCTGAAACGTACCACAGTACAATGCAATAGCTTTATAATCCACTCATGAAAGACTTACCGGTACCTTCTCATGTATCAGCTCCATCAAAAATGACCTCTTACTTATTGGCTGTAAATCCTTGATCTAAGTTCATTTTCAGGACATGCCTCTGAACTTTATTGTCCTTAGTGTTCTCCCTTAAAGGGAAACTGTCAGGTTTAAAGTCATACATTGCTCCTATGTAACAAACACCACTTTAGTTTATGAAAACTGGAAACATTTGTAAAATTCTATGGCAATATTGCCCTCTACTTTGGAAACACGCACATAGGGGCCAGGAAACATAGGCTCAAATTATGCCACCCTTACTCACATTGAGTAGTATCTTACTCTGTGAGTAGTCCCATTGATTATCACTGTTTATTCTACTGATACAGTATTTACAGCAATATATTCAGGGTCAGTCATTTTCAGCCAACAGACTCAGTCGTTTTTATGATATAATTTCTATTTCTTCTTTTTTCAGTCATTCACCCAGGCTGCTCATTAAAGTAGAAAAATCCATAATGGATTCAATGTGTAATGCAAAGATTAGTTCTTAAAATTGACTTTTTTTCTGCCTAAGTCATAAAATATTGCATATACGTGGCTCTAAATTATTTGAAAGTCACATAAAAAAATAAGCTCTTCCTGAAGGTGATATTGTGCAATAATTTTGTTCTTCTGTACACAGTTATGTAGATGATTACACTGAGTTAAGGCATGGTCCATACTATGCAACCTGCAGCTGAATTCAGCAAAGCTTGTTTGACATTCCACGGTGTATGCTGTGGTAACAGTGAGAATGATAATAGCTGAATT